>NC_057806.1:559141279-559169474 GCF_018294505.1 Triticum aestivum
ACGAGGTGGTGGGGTAGCCGGGTCGGCCTTTGCGGGCTGATGGAATTTAGTCCAGTTGGTTTCATCGGATCGGTGAATTTGCATTTCGCTTCTATATAGGGCGCGAGGGTAACAGAATATTATTCTGTTACTAGTAACAAAATAGCTCTGTCATATATATATATATCATCGAATGTCTCACAACCACCATTATACACATACACATGTATATATATACAATTTCTCCTACATGTTGCCTTGGTGCCTTTGGAGCACGATGACAATTGGGAGTGGTTCATGGGGGCGCTAGCGGGTAATAGTATTTTTCTTTGGAATCTATGACCTGGTCAAGCAAAAATCTCGCTATTTCTTCTTGAAGTGCTCGTATGCACTCCATTGCTAGGAGTTTGTCCCGCAGTTCTTTGAACTGTTAAGAAGGAGATCAATATGCATGTGTATTAGTTGTGTGACTAGATATTGATAATCATGTAAAAATTGTGAAGTGTTCTAGCAAATGTACCCATTCCTGTCTTTGAGATTTGCTCTTTTCGGACGCCATCATGCGAATGTTCTCGAAAACATAGTATGCACACACATCAGTCCCCGGCGCGTGCTTCAGGGCCTTTACGAGAATATAATTTAATCAGATAATAATTAATCAAGCATGATAATTAATTAATGATATTGAAACAAGAATTAAAGAGATGATAGCTAGTTAGTAGTACTTAATTACTGACCTTGGGTCGATGCCACAACAGCTTTTTTCGCCATTTTCCTGGAGTCACCTTAATGAACTTTGCCCAAGCCCTGCCCGTCGGCAAAGAAAATTAATAAAGGGGTTATTAAATATAGTTAATATCAGGAAATGACGAACTAAAAAGGCCGAGATATAGTTAATAATGATTGAAATTACCTGTCGAGTATCCCCTTCATGATGGTGAAGGCACTTTCTTTCTTAAGTAGTGAGTCCATTACTTCAACTTTTCCTTGTTCAACTTTAATGTCTAACAAGACCCAGTGGTAACTGTATGCGCACACGCTTGCATGTCTTAATTAAGCGGGCGTGTGCATAACACTAATCAACTATCCTAAACCCTATACACTTAATTATTAACATCTAGCTAGTTAGTAATCAAAAACAGAATTTGTACTACAAGACAGTGTGACTCACCTGAAGTTGTAAGGAAGTAGTATATCTTCATTGCTATTGAGGCGCTTCAAGAACTCTAGCATTTTATTCTCCACATCTTGTTTACAATGATCATATGTCCATGTCGTTTCATTAATGATATTTGGGTCAATGAACCCAATGCCATAGCGTCCAGCTTTTTTCATTTCATACATCTTCATCCTGCATAATACCACAAAAAAGAATATAGTGAGGATCAATGAGCACTATATCTAGCATGAGACTTAAATTACAGAAAGAAATCACTTACAGACAATAGCAACTGACGAGAGATTTGTCGAGTGCATCTTGATTCAATAACTGAAATAGTTCTGAATACTCAACGCATAGAGCTAGCTTATGAAAGTAATGCTCTTCCTTGACCTTCACCATGAGGGACTTTCGATTGGAACTCTTGGTAATTTTCATGTACCAATCATGCAATTCATACATTCTCGTTGGGAGGTTCTTGACCTCCTTAGGCTCGACCAAAGGTTGGCCACGGTCATATTTCCGTTTTATTTCCTCCTCTCTAAGAGGAGACATGGGCTCGATCTCGAGGAGTTGTCCAACAGTGATATTGAGGCTTTTAGCCTGCATTATATGCTCCTCGGTTATTACCAGATTGCCCAGCTGGGGAACATAAAAGGTTTGCCCACATGTATATAGGGTGGCGGTACTCTCATGTGTTGTTGGCACAACAAGCGGGGGGATCGACTGCGCCGCCTGTTCTCCCAGCTGGGGAATGGTTTTCTCGCATTTTTTGCCAGCTGCTTGGCTCGAGTTCGAGCTCGACTCCTTCTGTAGTCGTGCTCGATGTGCCTTCCTGATTTGGCGCTCATAGTCTGAGTCAACAGGCTTGGGAGCTGGTGGTCTAGCCATACGAATGAAGTGGTCAATCTTTTCCTCAGGCACTTTCTCCCTTGGTGGCGGTGCCGGTTTCGGTCCAAAATGGGCGTCCACTTGGGCCTTCACTATGGCTGCGTTTTGCTCCTCGGTCATGTCGTAAGGCCTCTCAGGAAGAGGACCGAGGCTTGGACCATATTTATATCGCTTGCCTCCGCATGTACCTCCTGTACTACCTCGACTCATAGCGCTACACACCATAGCTGCGCGGCTCTTTTCTGCGATTGCTGAGGCGGCGGAGACGACTGACGTGGCTGAGTTGGAGCAGGAGGAGTGGCCTGATGCTGTGCCTGATTTGGAGGAGGAGGAGTGGCCTGATGCGTTGGTGGACTTGGAGGAGCGGGAGTCTGCTGATGCGGTGGCAGACTTCGGGGAGGAGTCTGCTGACGTTGTGCCGGACTTGAAGTAGGAGGAGTGGCCTGGCACTTTGCCAGACTTGAAGGAGGAGGAGTGGCCTGACGCTTTGCCGGACTTGGAGGAGGAGTGGCCTGACGCGGTGGCGGACTTGGAGGAGCGGGAGTCTGCTGACGCGGTGGTGGACTTCGAGGAGGAGTCAGCTGACACGGTGTCGGTGGCCTTGGAAAAATGATGCAATCCTTTCTCCATAGGATGATACGATGTTTGGCCTCTCCCAGTGTGTGCTCCTCATCACCTCCAGGAATGCCAAGCTCTAGGTGAAGGAAATATGCCCTAGAGGCAGTAATAAAGTTATTATTTATTTCCTTATATCATGATAAATGTTTATTATTCATGCTAGAATTGTATTAACCGGAAACATAATACATGTGTGAATACATAGACAAACAGAGTGTCACTAGTATGCCTCTACTTGACTAGATCGTTGATCAAAGATGGTTATGTTTCCTAACCATAGACATGAGTTGTCATTTGATTAACGGGATCACATCATTATAGAATGATGTGATTGACTTGACCCATTCCGTTAGCATAACACTTGATCGTTTAGTTTGTTGCTATTGCTTTCTTCATGACTTATACATGTTCCTATGACTATGAGATTATGCAACTCCCATTTACCGGAGAAATACTTTGTGTGCTACCAAACGTCACAAGGTAACTGGGTGATTATAAAGGTGCTCTATAGGTGTCTCCGAAGGTACTTGTTGGGTTGGCGTATTTCGATATTAGGATTTGTCACTCCGATTGTCGGAGAGGTATCTCTGGGCCCTCTCGGTAATGCACATCACTTAAGCCTTGCAAGCATTGCAACTAATGAGTTTGTTGCGGGATGATGTGTTACGGAACGAGTAAAGGGACTTGCCCGTAACGAGATTGAACTAGGTATTGAGATACCGACGATCAAATCTCGGGCAAGTAACATACCGATGACAAAGGGAACAACGTATGTTGTTATGCGGTTTGACCCCGATAAAGATCTTCGTAGAATATGTGGGAGCCAATATGAGCATCCAGGTTCCGCTATTGGTTATTGACCGGAGACGTGTCTCGGTCATGTCTACATAGTTCTCGAACCCGTAGGGTCCGCACGCTTAAAGTTCGATGACGGTTATATTATGAGTTTATGTGTATTGATGTACCGAAGGTAGTTTGGAGTCCCGGATGAGATCAGGGACATGATGAGGAGTCTTGAAATGGTCGAGACGTAAAGATCGATATATTGGACGACTACATTCGGACATCGGAAAGGTTCCGAGTGGTTCGGGTATTTTTGGAGTACCGGAGAGTTACGGGAATTCGTCGAGGAGTATATGGGCCTTATTGGGCTTTAGGGGAAAGAGAGGAGAGGTTGGGCGCGCCCCCAAGGGCTAGTCCGAATTGGACTAGGGGGAGGGGTTGCGCCCCTCCTTCCTTCTCTTCTCTCTTCCCTTGCCTTGACTCCTACTCCTACTACTTGGAAGGCGGGAATCCTACTCCCGGTGGGAGTAGGACTCCTCCAGGGCGTGCCATAGGGACCGACCCTCTCCCCCCTCATCCACTCCTTTATATACGTGGCCAGGGGGCACCCCATAGACACAACAATTGATCCGTTGGATCTCTTAGCCGTGTGCGGTGCCCCCTCCACCATAATCCACCTCGATCATATCGTAGCGGTGCTTAGGCGAAGCCCTGCATCGGTAGAACATCATCATCATCACCATGTCGTCGTGTTGACGAAACTCTCCCTCAACACTCGGCTGGATCAGAGTTCGAGGGACGTCATCGAGTTGAACGTGTGCAGAACTCGGAGGTGCCGTGCGTTCGGTACTTGATCGATTGGGTCGTGAAGACGTACGACTACATCAACCGCATTGTGCTAACGCTTCCGCTTTCGGTCTACGAGGGTATGTGGACAACACTCTCCCCTCTCGTTGCTATGCATCACCATGATCTTGCGTGTGCGTAGGAAATTTTTGAAATTACTACGTTCCCCAATAGTAGTATCAGAGCCTGGTTTTATGCGTAGATGTCATATGCACGAGTAGAACACAAGTGATTTGTGGGCGATATAAGTCATACTGCTTACCAGCATGTCATACTTTGGTTCGGCGGTATTGTTGTATGAAGCGGCCCGGACCGACATTACGCGTACGCTTACGGGAGACTGGTTCTACCGACGTGCTTTGCACACAGGTGGCTGTCAGGTGTCAGTTTCTCCAACTTTAGTTGAACCGAGTGTGGCTACGCCCAGTCCTTGCGAAGGTTAAAACAACACCAACTTGACAAACTATCGTTGTGGTTTTGATGCGTAGGCAAGAACGGTTCTTGCTAAGCCCGTAGCAGCCACGTAAAATTTGCAACAACAAAGTAGAGGACGTCTAACTTGGTTTTGCAGGGCATGTTGTGATGTGATATGGTCAAGACATGATGCTAAATTTTATTGTATGAGATGATCATGTTTTGTAACCGAGTTATCGGCAATTGGTAGGAGCCATATGGTTGTCGCTTTATTGTATGCAATATAATCGCGCAGTAATGCTTTACTTTATCACTAAGAGGTAGCGATAGTCGTGGAAGCATAAGATTGGCGAGATGACAATGATGCTACGATGGAGATCAAGGTGTCACGCCGGTGACGATGGTAATCATGAAGGTACTTCGGAGATGGAGATCACAAGTACAAGATGATGATGGCCATATCATATCACTTATATTGATTGCATGTGATGTTTATCTTTTATGCATCTTATCTTGCTTTGATTGACGGTAGCATTATAATATGATCCCTCACTAAATTATCAAAGTATAAGTGTTCTCCCTGAGTATGCACCGTTGCGAAAGTTCTTCGTGCTGAGACACCACGTGATGATCGGGTGTGATAGGCTCTACGTTCAAATACAACGGGTCCAAAATATGGCCTCAGAACACGGAGATCGAAAGGTCGAGCGTGAATCATATAGTAGATATGATCAACATAGTGATGTTCACCGTTGAAACTACTCCATCTTACGTGATGATCAAACATGGTTTAGTTGATATGGATCACGTAATCACTTAGAGGATTAGAGGGATGTCTATCTAAGTGGGAGTTCTTAAGTAATCTGATTAATTGAACTTAAATTTATCATGAACTTAGTCCTGGTAGTATTTGCATATCTATGTTGTAGATCAATTGCTCACGTTTAGCTCCCTTGTTTTATTTTTGATATGTTCCTAGAGAAAACTAAGTTGAAAGATGTTAGTAGCAATGATACAGATTGGATCCGTGATCTGAGGTTTATCCTCATTGCTGCACAGAAGAATTATGTCCTTGATGCATCGCTAGGTGACAAACCTATTGCAGGAGCAGATGCAGATGTTATGAACGTTTGGCTAGCTCAATATGATGACTACTTGATAGTTTAGTGCACCATGCTTAAATGGCTTAGAATCGGGACTTCAAAGACGTTTTGAATGTCATGGACCATATGAGATGTTCCGGGAGTTGAAGTTAATATTTCAAGCAAATACCCTAGTTGAGAGATATGAAGTCTCCAACAAGTTCTATAGCTAAAGGATGGAGGAGAATAGCTCAAGCAGTGATCATGTGCTCACATTGTCTGGGTACTACAATCACTTGAATGAAGTGGGAGTTAATCTTCCAGATAAAATAGTGATTGACAAAATTCTCTAGTCACCATTACCAAGTTAGTAGAACTTCGTGATGAACTATAATATGCAAGGGATAACGGAAACAATTCCCAAGCTCTTCGTGATGCTGAAATCGACGAAGGTAGAAATCAAGAAAAACATCAAGTGTTGATGGTAAACAAAACCACTAGTTTCAAGTAAAGGGACAAAGGGAAGAAAGGGGAACTTCAAGAAGAACGGCAAGCAAGTTGCTGCTCAAGTGAAAAAACCCAAGTCTGGACCTAAGCCTGAAACTGAGTGCTTTTACTACAAAGGGACTGGTCACTGGAAGCGGGACTACCCCAAGTAATTGGCGGATAAGAAGGATGGCAAAGTGAACATAGGTATATTTGACATACATGTTATTGATGTGTACTTTACTAGTGTTTATAGCAACCCCTCAGTATTTGATACTAGTTCAGTTGCTAAGAATAGTAACTCGAAACGGGAGTTGCAGAATGAATAGAGACTAGTTAAGGGTGAAGTGACGATGTGTATTGGAAATGGTTCCAAGATTGATATGATCATCATCGCACACTCCCTATACTTTCGGGATTAGTGTTAAACCTAAAATAAATGTTATTTAGTGTTTGCGTTGAGCATAAATATGATTGGATCATCTTTATTGCAATACGGTTATTCATGTAAGTTAGAGAATAATTGTTGTTCTGTTTACATGAATAAAACCTTCTATGGTCATACACCCAATGAACATGGTTTGTCGGATCTCGATCGTTATGATACACATTTTCATAATATTGAAGTCAAAAGATGCAAAGTTAATAATGATAGTGCAACTTATTTGTGGCACTGCCGTTTAGGTCATATTGGTGTAAAGCGCATGAAGAAAATCCATGCTGATGGGCTTTTGGAATCACTTGATGCTTGCGAACCATGCCTCATGGGCAAGATGACTAAGACTCCATTCTCCGGAACAATGGAGCGAGCAACAGATTTGTTGGAAATCATACATACTGATGTATGTGGTCCGATGAATATTGAGGCTCGCGGCAGGTATCATTATTTTCTGATCTTCACAGATGATTTGAGCAGATATGAGTATATCTACTTGATGAAACACAAGTCTGAAACATTTGAAAAGTTCAAAGAATTTCAGAGTGAAGTGGAGAATCATCGTAACAAAAATAAAAGTTTCTACGATATGATCGCAGAAGTAAAATATTTGAGTTACGAGTTTGGCCTTCAATTAAAACAATGTGAAATAGTTTCACTACTCACGTCACCTGGAACACCACAGTGTAATGGTGTGTCCAAACGTCGTAACCGTACTTTATTAGATATGGTGCGATCTATGATGTCTCTTACCAATGTACCACTATCGTTTTGGGGTTATGCATTAGAGAAAGCTACATTCATGTTAAATAGGGCACCATCTAAATCCGTTGAGACGACACTGTATGAACTATGGTTTGGCAAGAAACCTAAGCTGTCGTTTCTTAAAGTTTGAGGTTGCAATGCTTATGTGAAAAAGTTTCAACCTGATAAGCTCAAACCAAAATCGGAGAAGTGCGTCTTCATAGGATACCCAAAAGAAAATGTTGGGTACACCTTCTATCACAGATCCGAAGGCAAGATATTCATTGCTGAGAATGGATCCTTTCTAGAGAAGGAGTTTCTCTCGAAAGAAGTGAGTGGGAGGAAAGTAGAACTTGATGAGGTAACTGTACATGCTCCCTTATTGGAAAGTAGTTCATCACATAAATCTGTTCCTGTGACTGCTACACCAATTAGGGAGGAAGCTAATGATGATGATCATGTAACTTCAGATCAAGTTTCTACGAAACCTCGTAGGTAAACCAGAGTGAGATCCGCACCAGAGTGATATGGTAATCCTGTTCTGGAGGTCATGTTACTTGACCATGACGAGCCTACGAACTATGAGGAAGAGATGATGAGCCCAGATTCCGCGAAATGGCTTGAGGCCATGAAATCTGAGATGAGATCCATGTATGAGAACAAAGTATGGACTTTGATTGACTTGCCCAATGATCGGCGAGCCATTGAGATTAAATGGATCTTCAAGAGGAAGACTGACGCTGATAGTAGTGTTACTATCTACAAAGCTAGAATTGTCGCAAAAAGGTTTTCGACAAGTTCAAGGTGTTGACTACGATGAGAGTTTCTCACTCGTATCTATGCTTAAGTCTGTCCGAATCATGTTAGCAATTGCCGCATTTTATGAAATCTGGCAAATGGATAAACAAAACCGCAATCCTTAATGGATTTATTAAAGAAGAGTTGTATATGATGCAACCAGAAGGTTTTGTCAATCCTAAAGGTACTAACAAAATATGCAAGCTCCAGCGATCCATCTATGGACTGGTGCAAGCATCTCGAAGTTGGAATATACGCTTTGATAAGTCGATCAAAGCATATAGGTTTATACAGACTTGTGGTGAAGCCTGTATTTACAAGAAAGTGAGTGGGAGCACTACAACATTTCTGATAAGTATATGTGAATGACATATTGTTGATCAGAGATAATGTAGAATTATTCTGCAAAGCATAAAGGAATGTTTGAAAGGAGTTTTTCAAAGAAAGACCTCGGCGAAGCTGCTTACATATTGAGCATCAAGATCTATAGAGATAGATCAAGACGCTTGATAAGTTTTTCAATGAGTACATACCTTGACAAGATTTTGAAGTAGTTCACAATGGAACAGTCAAAGAAAGAGTTCTTGCCTGTGTTACAAGGTGTGAAACTGAGTAAGACTCAAAGCCCGACCACGGCAGAAGATAGAAAGAGAATGAAAGTCATTCCCTATGCCTTGGCCATAGGTTCTATAAAATATGCCATGTTGTGTACCAGATCTATTGTATACCCTACACGGTTTTTGGCAAGGGGTACAATAGTGATCTAGGAGTAGATCACTGAACAGCGGTCAAAATTATCCTTAGTGGAATAAGGATATGTTTCTCGATTATGGAGGTGATAAAAAGGTTCGTCGTAAAGGGTTACGTCGATGCAAGTTTTGACACTAATCCAGATGACTCTAAGTCTCAATCTGGATATATATTGAAGTGGGAGCAATTAGCTAGAGTAGCTCCGTGCAGAGCATTGTTGACATAGAAATTTGCAAAATACTAACGGATCTGAATGTGGCAGACCCCTTGACTAAACTTCCCTCACAAGCAAAACATGATCACACCTTAGTACTCTTTGGGTATTAAGCACATAGCGATGTGAACTAGATTATTGACTCTAGTAAACCCTTTGGGTGTTGGTCACATGACGATGTGAACTATGGGTGTTAATCACATGGTGATGTGAACTATTGGTATTAAATCACATGGTGATGTGAACTAGATTATTGACTCTAGTGCAAGTGGGAGACTGAAGGAAATATGCCCTAGAGGCAATAATAAAGTTATTATTTATTTCCTTATATCATGATAAATGTTTATTATTCATGCTAGAATTGTATTAACCAGAAACATAATACATGTGTGAATACATAGACAAATAGAGTGTCACTAGTATGCCTCTACTTGACTAGCTCGTTGATCAAAGATGGTTATGTTTCCTAACCATAGACATGAGTTGTCATTTGATTAACGGGGTCACATCATTATAGAATGATGTGATTGACTTGACCCATTCCATTAGCATAGCACTTGATCGTTTAGTTTGTTGCTATTGCTTTCTTCATGACTTATACAAGTTCCTATGACTGAGATTATGCAACTCCCATTTACCGGAGGAACACTTTGCGTGCTACCAAACGTCACAACATAACTGGGTGATTATAAAGGTGCTCTACAGGTGTCTCCGAAGGTACTTGTTGGGTTGACATATTTCGAGATTAGGATTTGTCACTCCAATTGTCGGAGAGGTATCTATGGGCCCTCTCGGTAATGCACATCACTTAAACCTTGCAAGCATTGCAATTAATGAGTTAGTTGCGGGACGATGTGTTACGGAACGAGTAAAGAGACTTGCCGGTAACGAGATTGAACTAGGTATTGAGATACCGACAATCAAATCTCAGGCAAGTAACATACCGATGACAAAGGGAACAACGTATGTTGTTATGCGGTTTGACCGATAAAGATTTTCGTAGAATATGTGGGAGCCAATATGAGCATCCAGGTCCCGCTATTGGTTATTGACCGGAGACGTGTCTCGGTCATGTCTACATAGTTCTCGAACCCGTAGGGTCCGCACGCTTAAAGTTCGATGACGTTTATATTATGAGTTTATGTGTATTGATGTACCGAAGGTAGTTCGGAGTCCCGGATGATATCGGGGACATGACGAGGAGTCTCAAAATGGTCGAGACGTAAAGATTGATATATTGGACGACTATATTCGGACATTGGAATGGTTCCGAGTGATTCGAGTATTTTTCGGAGTACCGGAGAGTTACGGGAATTCGCCGGGGAGTATATGGGCCTTATTGGGCTTTAGGGGAAAGAGAGAGGAGAGGTTGGGCGCCCCCCAAGGCCTAGTCCTAATTGGACTAGGGGGATGGGCTGCGCCCCCTCCTTCCTTCTCTTCTCTCTTCCCTTGCTTTGACTCCTACTCCCACTACTTGGAAGGGGGGAATCCTACTCCCGGTGGGAGTAGGACTCCTCCAGGGCGCGCCATAGGGGCTGGCCCTCTCCCCCCTCATCCACTCCTTTATATACGTGGCCAGGGGGCACCCCATAGACACAACAATTGATCCGTTGGATCTCTTAGCCGTGTGCGGTGCCCCCCTCCACCATAATCCACCTCGATCATATCGTAGCGGTGCTTAGGCGAAGCCCTGCATCGATAGAACATCATCATCATCACCACGCCGTCGTGCTGACGAAACTCTCCCTCAACACTCGGCTGGATCAGAGTTCGAGGGACGTCATCGAGTTGAACGTGTGCAGAACTCGGAGGTGCCGTGCGTTCGGTACTTGATCGGTCGGATCGTGAAGATGTACGACTACATCAACCGCATTGTGCTAACGCTTCCGCTTTCGGTCTATGAGGGTACGTGGACAACACTCTCCCCTCTCGTTGCTATGCATCGCCATGATCTTGCGTGTGCGTAGGAATTTTTTGAAATTACTACATTCCCCAACACTAGGCCCGAATATTGGTCCACCACTTCATCAACTTGGACACGAGCATAGCTGGCTGGAATCGGGTTGCAATGGAAGGTTACATCGGGGGAATTTGTATAAGCAATGGCGTCCGCCACCTTCATGGATATGTTCTTCATTTTGAAGTGTAGCTCATAGTTAGTGCTCTCCATGATGTCATCCACAAGGTATCTATCCAATAGTGCGTCGTCCGGGGCGGAACCAACGCTGCTTCTCGGCATGGATGGGACGGTGCTATCCAATGCTGGATCATCCGCTAGCTGCTGCCGCTGCTGAGACCCCCTTTCCTGGCTAAGTGTGTCGATCTGCTGCTGCTGTCGTTGGAATTTGAGTGCCAAGTCCGCGTGCGCAGATTCTAGGCCTTGAAGGCGTTCTGCTTCCTGCTTCCTTTGCTCCTCCTCTAGCTTCCTCTTCTTCTCCTCCTCCATCTTCCTTCTTGTACGGGTTCTGTAGTCGGTGTTCCATTCTGAAAAGCCCTCATACCACGGAACAACGCTCTTGCCTCGTGTTCTTCCCAGGTGTTCAGGATTTCCCTGGGCGCGCGTAAGCTCGTCGTTCTCTCTGTTGGGCGTGAACACCCCCGTTCGAGCATCTTCTATTGCTTGAAGTAACTTATCTTCGGCTCCTTTTAGACTTGCCTTCTTCGAAACCAGTCCTGTCTTCGGGTCCAATGCCCCCCATGCGCATAGAACCAAGTTCTGCACCTGGGGGCCAGCTCCTAGTAACTGGATTGACCCCTGCATCCAGCATCTCTTGCTCAGACTTATCCCACTTAGGCATTGCCACCGCGTAGCCACCTGGCCCCAGCCTATGGAATTGTGTCTTTTTTGCGGCATTGGCCTTGTTTTTTCTTGACCATTCCTTAGATAATTCTGATTCCTTGAATTTCACGAAAGTGGGCCAGTGTTCTCTTTGCTTCTCTAGTGTTCCCTTGAATTCTGGAGTCTTCTTTCCTCCTTGGACATAGTTGGCCCATACAGTTTTCTTGTGGGTGTTGAATGCAATTGCCATCTTCCTAAGAGCAGCGTCCTTGACTTTCTGCACATCTGCATCAGTGAAACGATCTGGTAGGGTGAAATGTTCCATGAGAGATTCCCAAAGCGTTTTTTTCTCTCTGTCGTCGACCCAAGTAATATGTGGATATTTATTTTTTTGCTCATTCCATTCTTGAATGGAGATCGGTAGTTGGTCCTTCACAAGAACTCCGCACCGACGAACGAACTTGTTCGCAATGTTCTTAGGCGTGATTGGTTCGCCATTAGTTTTGATGGCATCGATGTTGTACTTTACACCGTCCTTCAACTTTTTGCCCGGGCGTCGCTTTATCGTGCTGTCTGTAGAAGCAGATTTGCTCGATCCGGAGGGCTGAAAGAAGAAAGATCGATTCATTAATATATCTTCAAATCAAAAAACATGTGATGATCACCAGATGCCTGCTTATATAAATGTACCTCGCCGGTCTTTGTTATTTCAAGATTGTCTGCGTCATCATAATCATAATCATAGTTCATGACTTCATTAAGTCGGTCGTCGACATCGAATATCTTATCATCACCCTCCTCGGTATTGTTCAGATATTCAGAGTCGTCATAATCTTCATTCTGATCATCTGGCCCGCGAGGGCTGCGTATGATCTTGAACATGGTCTCTTCTCCCTCTCTACCGGTATTGTCCGCCATAGCTTTTATTTAACTAATCCAGAAGAAATATAAAACAATTTAGTATTCAAATTGCAATGCATGGATGCAATCAATAAGAAAAAACTGAATCATAGTACATAATATGCATCGTCTCGAATAATATATAATCTCGAATACATCGTCCCGAATAATATATAATCTCGAATACATCATCTCTAATAATATATATAATCTCGAATACAACGTCTCGAATATTATATATCGAATACATCACTAGCTAGTTAGCTAATAAAAATCGAATACTACAGAAGAATCTATGCCACTCGCAGTTCCTGAGGCGCGGGTGGTGGACACCCAAAGAGAAGGAACCATCATAGGATCATATCTCCGGTCATCTGCCCAAAGAACCTGCCAGGTATTGGAGAACCTGACGTCAATAACAACCATGTAGCGACGAACGTGCTCGTCCTCCTCCGTGACACGGCGAGGCACCACCTCTGGCGGGGCCGGCTCCATCTACACCAAATGTGGCCCACGCGAACGCCACCAAAGGAGATCAGGGTCGACGACGGGACCCGGGGCCGGGTTCCTCACCAAGCGGCGTGCCCCTGAAGGTAGCACCTCCCAGTGCCAGCCCGATGGAGCCCAGTCCCGGACATGGGTCCTCTGAAGGAGGACATCGTCGCGAATGGCTCGACGGTGAGGATGCGGGCCGGGCATCGTCCAAAACAAATACTATATGCCCGCAAAAAGTAACATTTTTTAAATGATTGAATTGTGATAACTAAAATTCTATATGCAAATTATAAATTTTTCTATAACTAAAATTATAAGAAACTAAAAAAAACAGCAATCATCGTCTAACAATTTGACATTAATCTAATTCATCTAGCTAAATCTAATTCTAAAATTTCTATCATTTATATATATATATATAACTAACATTTCTATAACATTTCTAATATTTCTATAACTAAAAAACAGAACAATTGCCAACATTTCTGTAAATATTTCTATAAGTAAAAAACAGGAAATTTTATAACATTTCTATATAACTAACATTTCTAATATTTCTATAACTAAAAAACAGAAAAATTTCTATAACTAAAATTTATAACTAAAAAACTAAAAAACAATGTGTGTGTGTGTGGACATGGCGGCCGGGGCAGGAGCTCACCGGTGAGGCGAGGCGACGGGGGGCGGCGACGGGGACGGCGACGGGCGGCGCCAACGGGGATGGCGGCGATGACGGGGACGGGGACGAGCCGGGCGGGGACGGCGGGACGATGGGGCGCGGCGCGGCGATGGGGACGGGGACGGCCGGGGCGGCGGGTGATGACCCACAAGTATAGGGGATCTACCATAGTCCTTTCGATAAGTAAGAGTGTTGAACCCAACGAGGAGTAGAAGGAAATGATAAGCGGCTTCCAGCAAGGTATTCTCTGCAAGTACTGAAATAAGTGGTAACAGATAGTTTTGTGATAGGATAATCTGTAACGAGCAACAAGTAACAAAAGTAAATAAAGTGCAGCAAGGTGGCCCAATCCTTTTTGTAGCAAAGGACAAGCCTGGACAAACTCTTATATAGAGAAAAGCGCTCCTGAGGACACATGGGAATATCATCAAGCTAGTTTTCATCACGCTCATATGATTCGCGTTCGGTACTTTGATAATTTGGTATGTGGGTGGACCAGTGCTTGGGTACTGTCCTTACTTGGACAAGCATCCCACTTATGATTAACCTCTATTGCAAGCATCCGCAACTACAACAAAAGTATTAAGGTAAATCTAACCATAGCATGAAATATATGGATCCAAATCAGCCCCTTACGAAGCAACGCATAAACTAGGGTTTAAGCTTCTGTCACTCTAGCAACCCATCATCTACTTATTACTTTCCAATGCCTTCCTCTAGGCCCAAATAATGGTGAAGTGTTATGTAGTCGACGTTCACATAACACCACTAGAGGAGAGACAACATACATCTCATCAAAATATCGAACGAATACCAAATTCACATGACTACTAATAGCAAGACTCCTCCCATGTCCTCAAGAACAAATGTAACTACTCACAAAGCATATTCATATTCATAATCAGAGGGGTATTAATATGCATATAGGATCTGAACATATGATCATCCACCAATTAAACCAACTAGCATCAACTACAAGGAGTAATTAACACTACTAGCAACCCACAAGTACCAATCGCAGACTTGGAGACAAGAATTGGATATAAGAGATGAACTAGGGTTTTGACAGGAGATGGTGCTGGTGAAGATGTTGATGGACATTGCCCTCTCCCGATGAGAGGAGCGTTGGTGATGACGATGGCAATGATTTCCCCCTCCCGAAGGGAAGTTTCCCCGGCAGAACAGCTCTGCCGGAGCCCTAGATTGGATCCGCCAAGGTTCCGCCTCGTGGTGGTGGAGTTTCGTCCAAGGAGATGGCTTATGATTTTTTCCTCATCGAAAGACCTCATATAGCAGAAGATGGTCATCGGAGGGCCACCAGGGGGCCCACGAGGTAGGGGGCGCGCCCAGGGGGGTAGGGCGCGCCCCCACCCTTGTGGGCAGGGTGTGGCCCCCCTGGTGATCTTCTTGCGCTCAATATTTTTTATATATTCGGAAAACGTCTTCCGTGAAGTTTCAGGACTTTTGGAGCTATACAGAATAGGTCTCTAATATTTTCTCCTTTTCCAGCCCAGAATCCCAGCTGCTGGCATTCTCCCTCTTTATGTAAACCTTGTAAAATAACAGAGAATAGGCATAAGTATTGTGACATTATGTGTAATAACAGCCCATAATGCAATAAATATCGATATAAAAGCATGATGCAAAATGGACGTATCAGCGGGACGACGGGGCGCGGCGCGGCGACGGGGGCGGCGGCGATGGGGGCGTTGACCGGGGGGGGGGGATGGGGCAGAGGAGAAGAAGCAGATGAGAAACTGAATTTTTTAAAGTGTTTTCTTATATAGGATGGGCCTTTAGTACCGGTTGGAGCCACCAACCGGTACTAAAGGTCAATTTTGGCCAGGCCAAGCGGTGGGAAGCGCCCCCCTTTAGTACCGGGTGGTGGCTACAACCGGTACTAAAGACCCCCCCTTTAGTACCGGTTGGTGCCACGCCCGGTACTAAAGGGGGTGCGCTGGCGCGGGTGCGGTGCGGCAAGTTTAGTCCCACCTCACTAGCCGAGGGGCGTACGCACTAGTTTATAAGCCCTAGTGTGGTAGCTCTCTCGAGCTCCTCTCCAAAGCAGGCCTACTGGGCCTACCTGTTCTGTGCTGCCCTGTGGGCCTACTGGGCCTTTGCAGGCCTGCATCCTGGCCCGACAACAGGTTGGGTTTCTCGTATGCAGGCCGCTGTGGCGCAGTAGGTGGGTTTTTTTATTTTCTTATTTTTTTGCTTCATTTATTTTTGTTTTATTTATTTTTGAGTTGATTTTTGCTGTATTTAGAGTTTTTTGTGAATATTTTTGCTTTAGGTACAAAAAATTACAAACTTTCTGTTAGTGCCAGTAGTTTTCAAATTTGAATAGTTTAAATTTTGAATTATTTGAATTTTGTGTGAATCACTAGTTTGTGAATAACTTAACTTTGAAAATAGATTTGTCAGTGATTCCTTTTTATTATGTTTAATATTAGTGTGTTTTATCATTATATTCAATTTGGTAATGCTTAGGTTATTTAAAAATGAAATGCCTTTGTAACAGATGAGTTTTCATCCAAAACCCTGATACTTCGAAAGAGATTGTCCATTTTGTACACGAAGTGCATCCAATTTTTGCCGTAACCCTCTGCACTTTTTTGCACATGCTATGTGGGTGAAATTATGATACCATGCCAACTTTCAACCTTTTCTGAGTTCATTTGAAGTGCTTTTCAATTTCAGGGTCATTTAGCTGAAAAAATCAGTAAATGCATGAAAGAATTTGTTTGCACATAAAATTTCTTCGCGTTTCAAATGCCAAAACACATAACTACTAACTATTACAGAGATTCCCTCCTGGGTGTGAAACACAGAAGAAAGTGATGATAGTGAAGCCAATCACATCCTAGATCTTTGGGTGTGAAACTTTTTCTTCGCGTGTGTCCCTTTGCGCCGTAACCATGGAAAATCTTCATCATTTAACTGGATGCTCGGGTCAATATTCACTGTGAATGGAGCAATTGCATCAAACTTTTCATAATCTTCTGACATGTCTGTCTTGTCATCCACTCCCACGATGTTTCTCTTCCCAAAAAGAACTATGTGGCGCTTTGGCTCATCATATGATGCCTTCGCTTCCTTATCTTTTCTTTTTCTCGGCTTGGTAGACATGTCCTTCACATAGAAAACCTATGCCACATCATTGGCTAGGACGAATGGTTCGTCTACATAGGCAAGATTGTTGAGATCCACTGTTGTCATTCCGTACTGCGGGTCTTCCGTTACCCTGCCTCGTGTCATATTGACCCATTTGCACCGAAACAAAGGGACCTTCAAACCACGTCCATAGTAAAGTTCCCATATGTCCTCTATGTAACCATAATATGTTTCCTTTCCCATCTTGGTTGCTGCATCAAAGCGGACACCACTGTTTTGGTTGGTGCTCTTCTTATCTTGGGCGATCGTGTAAAATGTATTCCCATTTATCTCGTACCCTTTCAAAGTCATTATATTCGAAGATGGCAACTGAGACAACGAGTACAGGTCATCTTCAATAGAGGCGTCATGCATGGTACGTGTCTGCAACCAGCCGACGAAAGTCCTCATTTGTTCATATGTAATACAGTCATCAGACCGCTCCGGGTGTTTGGAGCATAGAAAATTCTTGTGTTCGTCCATATACGGAGCCACCAAGGCGGAATTCTGTAGAACTGTGTAGTGTGCTTCAGTGAGAGAATGTCCGTCCATACATATTATTTGATCCCCTCCTAGCGTGTCTTTTCCATCAAGTCTGCCCTTATGCCGCGATTCAAGAACACCAATCGACTTAAGGTCAGGAATAAAGTCAATACAAAACTCAATGACCTCCTCATTTTCATGGCCCTTCGAGATGCTTCCTTCTGGCCTAGCACGGTTATCAACATATTTCTTTAAGACTCGCATGAACCTCTCAAAGGGGAACATATTGTGTAGAAATATAGGATCCAAAATGTTAATCTCTTCGCATAGGTGAACTAGGACGTGCGTCATGATGTTGAAGAAGGATGGTGGGAACACCAACTCGAAACTGACAAGACATTGCACCAAATCATTCTCTAACCTTGGTATGATTTCTGGATCGATTACCTTCTGAGAGATTGCATTGAGGAATGCACATAGCTTCACAATGGCTAATCGAACGTTTTTCGGTAGAAGCCCCCTCAATGAAATCGGAAGCAGTTGCGTCATAATCACGTGGCAGTCATGAGACTTTATGTTCTGAAACTTTTTCTCTGCCATATTTATTATTCCCTTTATATTCGACGAGAAGTCAGACGGTAGCTTAATACTGAGCAGGCATTCAAAGAAGATTTCCTTCTCTTCTTTGGTAAGAGCGTAGCTGGCATGACCCTGATGTATGCCGTCTTTTCCGTGCATACGTTGCTGGTCCTCCCGTGCCTCAGGTGTATCTTTTGTCTTCCCATACACGCCCAAGAAGCCAAGCAGGGTCACGCAAAGATTCTTCGTCACGTGTATCACGTCGATTGCGGGGCAGACCTCTAGGTCTTTCCAATAGGGTAGGTCCCAAAATATAGATTTCTTCTTCCACATGGGTGCGTGTCCGTCAGCGTCATTCGAAACAGGTTGGCCGCTAGGACCCTTTCCAAAGACTACCTTCAAATCCTTGACCATATCATGTACATCAGCACCAATATGGTGGCGAGGCTTCGTCCGATGATCCGCCTCACCTTTGAAATGCTTTCCTTTCTTTCTTACGAGATGCCTGCTCGGAAGAAATCGATGATGTCCCAGGTACACATTCTTCCTACAATTATCCAAATATATACTGTCGGTATCATCCAAACAGTGCGTGCATGCGCGGTATCCCTTGTTTGTCTGTCCTGAAAGGTTACTGAGAGCAGGCCAATCATTGATGGTCACGAATAACAACGCCTTTAGGTCAAATTCTTCCCCCATGTGCTCATCCCACGCACGTACACCTGTTCCATTCCACAGCTCTAAGAGTTCTTCAACTAATTGCCTTAGGTATACATCAATGTTGTTGTCGGGTTGCTTAGGGTCTTGGATGAGCACTGGCATCATAATGAACTTCTGCTTCATGCACAACAAAGGAGGAAGGTTATACTCCCTCCGGTCCTTTTTACTCTGCATATTAGGTTTGTCTGAAGTCAAACTCTTCAAAGTTTGACCAAGTTTGTACACAAAAATATTAACATTCACATAACAACACCAATATTATTAGATCCATCTCGAAATATATTTTAATATTACATTTATTAGATATTATATATGTTAATAGTTTTTATTATAAATTTAGTCAAACTTAGCAAAGTTTGACTTCAGACAAATCTAATATGCAGAGTAAAAAAGACCGGGGGGAGTACAAACATAGAGTCACAGGCCAGGTGCTATGGTTGCTGCTATGCTCCCCAAAAGTATTAATGCCATCTGCGCTTAGACCAAACCATATGTTCCTTGCGTCACCTGCAAACTCCTTCCTGCACTTTCTCTCGATTTTTCTCCACCGCGACCCCTCAGCCGGTACTCTCAACTTTCCGTCTTTCTCACGGTCTTCTTGTTGGGGAACATAGTAATTTCAAAAAATTTCCTACGCACACACAGGATCATGGTGATGCATAGCAACGAGAGAGAGAGAGAGTGTGTCTACATACCCTCGTAGACGGAATGCGGAAGCGTTACCACAACGCGGTTGATGTAGTCATCGGTCTTCAGGATCCGACCAATCCAAGTACCGAACGCACGGCACCTCCGAGTTCTGCACACGTTCAACTCGATGTCGTCCCGCGAGCTCTGATCCAGCAAAGCTTCACAGGATAGTTTCGTCAGCACGACGGCGTGATGATGGTGATGATGTTGCTACCGACGCAGGGCTTTGGCTAAGCACCGCTACGATATGATCGAGGTGGATTATGGTGGGGGGGGGGCACCGCACACGGTTGGGAGAGATCAACTGATCAACTTGTGTCTCCTGGGGTCCCCCCTGCCCCTGTATATAAAGGAGCAAGGGAGGAGGAGGCTGGCCCTAGGAGGGCGCGCCAAGGGAGTAGGATTCCTACTCCTAGTAGGAGTAGGTTTCCTCCTTTCCTAGTCCACTACTAGGAAAAGGCCTACTAATGGCGCATCGGTTTTGCCTACTAATGGCGCATCACCGGTGCGCCATTAGTAGCACGCCACTAGTAATTTTTACTAATGGCGCACCACTAGTGCACCATTAGTATATAACACCATGCGCCATTAGTGTGCCTCCCAGGGACCATATTTAACCATGTGCTTTGGCACACTAATGGCGCACTGCGGATAGATGCACCATTAGTATACTTGGCATACTAATGGCGCACTCTGTCTTGATGCTCCATTAGTATCCTTTGGCATACTAATGGCGCACTCTGTATTGATGCGCCATTAGTATCCTTTGGCATACTAATGGCGCACCTTGTGGTGATGCGCCATTAGTATGAATATTTGATTTTTTTTTACTTTTCTGATTTTTGCGCAGGTTACAAAATATATTATTTGACAGAATATAGACAGTAGCACACAACAACAGCAGATTCATCGAATACAATAGAAGATTAGTCTCCGAATACAATTCATCATATTAGTCTCCGAATTCAAAAGACCGAACAAAGATAAAACATTAGATGTCTTGAGACCGCGAGTATCGAGTTTGTCTTCACATTACAAGTCGATATCAATCATCTAAACTACCATCACATAGAAGAGAGCTGCGGTCATCACGATGAGCATCATCGCGATCAAACTGGTCTTCATTTGGTTCCTCCAATGCTCCCTCCTCTCTCCCGCTAGATAGCGGGCGTATCTAGATTCGGCCTCCACCCCAGTGGTGTACCCTTTGTAACTGTTACTGCTGAAACGGTGAACCTGTCTTCGACACTCCTCCTAGTCGTCGTAGACTCCGGGAACCTTAGCCTTGTACACGACATACGACGACATCTCTATGCACAAGCCAAACAACAGACAATACATACATAAGCAATATATAAGTATGCAACAAAAGGATCGGAAGAGAAAAGCAAGACATTAATAGCACGATTCATGGTCCTACTAATAAATAGCATCGATTACATCTAAGTTGAACGACTGTCCAAACCAAAGAGACATACAATTCATTAAAGTTTAATTACAACATGAGCCAATCAATGTTTCAGAACTACACATCACTACTTTCGACTCGACTCATGGACAGGAGCGTGGATGAAGCCGCCGTCTGTCGTGATGGTCATGAAATCGCGGGCGTTGTCAGCCTGCATTTGTAGCATTCCATCTATCTCAATGTTGGACGGTTGATATCTGAGGAAGAACTGCCCCGAGGTATGAAGGACATCTTGATGGATGATGTTCGCAAACTCCGACTGGATGCGAAAGAATTCTTGTCTGATGTCCGCGTCCTGGATTGCCGACAAGCTCGTGGCCCAATCTTTGAGACTATTTGGTAGCAGAAGGTGATGATGGTCCCTTACGATCGCCCGCATGTGATGGAGGGCGTAGTAGGCATCCTTCTGGCCGCCAGGCGGCTGCTTGACGCAGCAGAACGTCGTATTGTGGGCGAACACGTGCTTGCCGTACTTACGAACTGCCCTAATGAAGGTGCCTCCAGATTTGGCGTAGCCAGGGAGAACATCATCAAGAACTTTCTTGATATTTGTGTAGTCTATCTTGGAGTCACGGTTCGGGTAGAAATACGTGACCATGGAATATTTCGGGCTTAAGAGGATGAGTGTGCAATGTGTGTCACTGCACAGAACACGGAATGTTAGAAAAAAAAGAATGATCGAAATCTAAGAAATCATATGTTACGGGGCGGTTAAGGGATGACTTACTCGGGAAAGTAAGGCACAAGGAAGTTATCTTTATCTGGGTTTGCTAGAATGACGTCTTCGAGGTGTGAACTCGCGACTTGGCAGTCCCCAGCGCTGCTCAAGAGCTTGGCACGCATGTAGAAGGGGTCGACGATCACGATGTCCGGGGTCTTGTCTCTAATGATCCGCATCTCCATACTCAGCGAAAACAACCCAACGAAGGTGTAGTGCAGCGGATGAAGGTTGAACATAGCAAATATGTCATCAAACCGCAGGACGATCATACCCCCGATGGCGCCATCCACAAAGCCCTTGCCCTCTGGCACCTTGGCCACGAAAACCAGGTATGCCACATCATTCTCTCTGAGACGCCGCTTCTCCAAAGAAGGAACACTGTCGTGCAGACTCCGCATAGCACCGGTTGCAGCACTGAGCATATTTGCCGGTAGCATCGCCCTACCCGCCACATGCACCCTCCTCGAGATATCCTTAGGTGAAGGTGGCCCGTCCTGAGCACGGATCATACTCGGTGCCGGCTGGCTCGCACCGGCGGCCTTTTTAGTTGGCCGTTTCCGGCCCTTCTTCTTGATCTGCTGTAATGGGACTGAGTTCTGCTCACAGACCGCCTTCTTGAGCGTGTTGGGGCTGATAATATTTGGCACCTCCGCTATCTGAGGCTCGGTGAAGGCGGCAGCTGGAGGCGTCTCCTGAGGACTGAACGCCAGACGACGCCTGTTGCAATTGGGTTTCTCCGTCGTACCAGCTAGATCACGGTCGTCTTGTTTGGGTTCTTGAGAAGGAGGCCCGCAGAACTCGTCACCGTACCCATGTTCGGCAAAGTACTTATCGACATTGGTAAATGTACCATCGTCGTTGTCGTCGTCGTCCGGATCCTATGCCATATGCATGTCCGGATCCTGTGCCATAGGGATGTCCGGCATGTCCAGTAGCATTGCGGCATTCTTGCCATGGCTTGGCACCGGCACGACTGGCGATCTTGTCTGTGGGGTGGTGTCCCCTGCCCCCAAACGAATCTGGCTCTTTGGCCAAAGCAGGGGCCAGCTTACGCAGGCGCTGAAGGTCATCTCATCTTCTTCGTCGGCCCCAGCGGGTCGAATCGGAGGTAACAGCTCGTCGCAGCCTGGCAGCACCTGAACCACTTCAACCCTATACATTGTGGGTGGCATCGGATTACTGTGGAACACGGGGTTGCCCGGTTGAACGATTCTGCCATTGGCGACATCGACCAACTCGCCGCCCACGAAGTGCAGGAGAGTGCAAGGAACGTTGGCGGCGCCCTACGAAAACATGTAGGGCGTCAGGGATGCCCAGTCAAAGGCAAGGAGATGAAGTCCTCGTCCGAGAGGCTTAGTTACCGTGATGCCGTCGAGCTCGGCTAATGTCGAGGCACCGCCAACGGCGGGCGTGCAACTGACGGAGGGGCCGCTTGCTGGCGAGGTGCCGGCCGGCGTACACCCGGGTGCATTAAGCTCCAATGCCGGCGTCGGAGACACCAATACCGCCGCCGCCGGAGACACCAATGGCGCCGCCGCCGTAGACACCAATACCGCCGCCGCCGGAGACACCAATGGCGCCGCCTGCGCGTTGTGTGAGTTGCTGGCCGTGAAGCTGGGAATCGGGGGCGGACCCTGTTGGCCACCCGCAATCCACGTCGTTATCCCATGAATCAAGGTAGGCATAATGCTGGTAAGCATCGATCCCAGTTGTTGTTGCACTTGCTCTTGGACCATCTCCGGAATCCGCGCCACTTGCGCCTTGAGTGCTTCAACCTCGCGCGACTGGCTTTCCGAGCTCGTCTTTTTCTCCTTTCACCCACCAGCGCCATAGTATGACGACCATTTTGTGGACAAGCCTTTGCCGGCCACACGACCAGCTGACGTCGGCTTATTGAGCTTATCCCTGTTTTTCATTACGTTCAATGCCCTATTCAAAGGGGTGTGGAAAGGGGAGCTCTGAGACGACCCCGCGCTACTGCTTTCTTTGTCCTGCGGGAGGAACATGAACCATTTAGAAATATTGGGGATTAATTAGAATGCAACCATATGGAGCTAATTACGCGGTGGTGTATTCCTTACCAGAACAAGCTCAAGCTCCTTGGTCATCAGATCCGTGGTAAGCTCCTTTGTTACTGGGTCCTCCTTGTACTGGGCCCTGAGAAAGTTCCTGGTCTGCTTGTCACTGTATTTCTCTAAGCGGGGCGGTAGGCCTTGCTCGGCACGCTCCGCGTCCTCCTTGTCCCATACAGGCTCCGCCACTCTGTAACCGCCGGGACCGAGTTGGTGGACCCCTATGTTCAACTGCCGCATTTCTTTCCCCCACTGACTTGATTCGGAGGTTGCGGGGCTCTCGCACTTGATCTTGAACTCCTTGTAGTCATCTTCGCTATCAAATGATATTTCGCCTTGATCTTCTCATAACTATCACCTTTGTCAATCATTGCCTTCACCGTGCTTTTCCAAGTAGACAGGGCCATGCTCATCGTCGTGAGGGCGGCACCGTTCACTTTATTACCCGAGAAGCGTGTGTTTGCAAACTCAATGGGGAACTTGTATCGTTCGTGCAGCTTCATGAAGAGGAGGCTACACAAACTCCCTTGGTCCTTATGCCTTAGGTTCTCAGTGTTGATCGAGGCGGTGCTCCGGAGAATGCACCCGAGCTGAATCGAGCACCCCTTGACTACGTGTTTGGGCACCGTCGGATGCCCGTCGGAGTTCACTTCAGTAAATTCCTCCTTGACGGTGCCGAGCACGTTCGGGCGCCGGTCCTTCCGTTGCCTCTTCGGTTGGCTGCCATCTGTGTGTGCGCCGCCATCATCAGTGGTGGCATCCGCGGCGCCATCATCAGTGGTGTCATCCCCGACGCCACTAGGGGTTGTGTAGTCAGGATCGGTGTCTTCCGCGGCGTCCTCATAGCGGCGAGGTTCTTCCTCCAACTCCTGGGACAGCTCCCAGAATTGCTTGCCGCCCGAACCGCCGGCCTCATCGTTGTGGGCCATGTTTCGCTCTAAATAGGAAAAAAGTTTGGTCAAAAAGTTGGTTATTGTCAAGGAACAAGATCATGGTCTCATCATTTAGGGTTTGTCGACACCGAGGCATCCTAAAAGCTAAGCTTTTATCATTTAGGGTTTGTCGATGCCGAGGCACCCTAAAAGCCTAAGCGTACATCATTTAGGTTCTCATCGACACCGAGGCACCCTATAGAAGCCAAGGTTTCATCATTTAGGGTTTGTCGATGCCGAGGCACCCTAAATGCTAAGTTAAGTTTTCATCATTTAGGGTTTATCGATGCCGAGGCACCCTAGGTTGGTCCTAATCACTTGGCACTAATCACTTGGCTCTATTGCCACCTATGCAGCAAGAATGACGGGGCAGTTGATCCTACTTAACTAAGTACTAAGATACCCCGACCCATGCATTAGTCGCAAGTACCCCATATGTCCTATTTTTAGCAAAGTCATGCTAAAATTCACAGAAAATTTCAGCATGACCTTTGCTGAAAATAGGACATATGGAGTACCCGAATTTGCCGGAACGGAAGTTAATCGACATTCCGGCAAACTCAAGGGCCTCTCGGGATACCTGCAATATCATTATCCCCGTGTAATGAAGTCGCCAATGGGTTATTTCAGAAGATCACAAGTAGCATCATCACAAGTACAACATCATCTATAGCTTTATATTAATGAAGCATCAGCACATATACAAAAGACCACTTATGCCAACAGTATGGTTTATATCAGATTCAGAGTTAGAAACAGGAAAAACCGGTGCTTCAAAGCCTACTAGACACAATTTACATCTATCAGTATGGGATGTCCTAACTAATTTCAAGTGTTCACAGGTGAACTTGTACCATGGATGAGCCTAGTGCTTCATTAGTCAACTGAACTGAGATAATAGGGCATAACACCATACATAAAGTGATGAGCATACATACTATTGTCCAAGCAAATTAACTAAATAGTATTGTGTCAAGTAGTTTGAAAATTCAGTTACTGCTTGAGTGATTTGACACCAAAAATTACTCCCAAAAATTACAATGATTGTATATTGACTGCATATATTCACTGTACAGGACTGAATTCAGTCAAGAAAACCTGTCAATTTCTATTCACTGCATATATTCACTGTACAGGCTGTCAAGTTCTATTTCAGCTCAAGAATGACACACTCAACTTCATTGCTTCAACCACATGGACAACAGAGCAAATGTTGGAAGTTGACAATATACTTTAGATTCACACATGCTCCCCTAATTATTTTGTCTGTATCTTTAGATTATCTACTTTAGGCACAATCATACACAATTCTGACTAATTCATCACTGTAGGCCAGCATGAAACACACTCCTCCAAAAAAGCCTAAAATTCCATTATTATTGCCTGTAAAAAGGCCTAATATCCACTAGTATTGCCTCTAAAAAAGCCTTAAAATTCCACTATTGTTGACAATCAAAATATGATCTGAACTGTAAGGATTTAACTGAAAAATGAGTGGTTGTTGGCATGAGGGAGTAAATTGATTGTTGGCACAAAAATATTGGTTCTGCAAACATGAAAACAGTCACAAAAATAATGCACTTGGTTTGTGTTGTGTTTTTGCTTTCAGGGATTGGTTTGTGTTGAGTTGTTAACCTAAAGGTTCGGCAGTTTGAATCTCCTTTAGCTAGTTTGAATCCATGGACTACCCTATTAGATTGGGACTGAAGATAGGTACCTACTTATCTTTCTATTCCGTCACCAATAGTGGCTTTTCCAAGAATAATATCCCTGCATGAACATAGGTGAGAGGTTAACTAACTGCCTCAAAGGCATAATCAATGCATCAGCTCGAAGAAATAATGCGATTGACACGTCAAAACTATGACAGAAATGTAAAACTTGATGGCAACTACGACATGGCAAGAAAGAACTCATATGTAGTGATGGCAGAACGTATGAATTTGCCGCGGCAAAATTTGGTTCTCCCTAAAAACAAAATGGAAAAATTGTGGTGGAATGAATCTAAATTTGCCATTCACTGCATGTTGCAAATTGCCCTAGAATACCCCTACCAGTTCTGAACCAGATCAAAAACTACATATCACAAAAATACCATGGTACAGAATGGTGGTGAAATTTGCCATGACATTTCTACTAGTGCAATAGGTCATGGCATGTCATCTGTACTAGTCTACTGGGTCATGGGATGCAATTTGGGGTGAGAAAACTAAACACAAAATTCGGATGTGCCTCTACTGGGTCATGGCACATCAATTTACAGATAATCAAACTAACAAAAATGAAAAAAAGACGGGGGGTTGAGGATGTTGCCACCAGCAGTGGAAAAGGAGGAAGGAGGAGGCCCTCCCCAATCCTGCAACCATAGACTGCCACGGTCGAGGGGAGGGAGGGAATGGGGAATGGTGTAGAGAGGGAGGAAGGAGGAAGGAGGAGAGGTACCTGGTCGCCGGAGGGGTTGGGGTCAGGGTCGGGGTCCGAGCTCGTCCGGTTCCTCGCTTGCCGCGGTCGAAGGAGAGCAGGGGGCCGGTGGCGGAGGACGGCAGGGGAAGGCGGGGTGGAGGGAGCACCTTGGTTGGGGCGGAGCGGTGAGGGCGACGGGGCGACGGAGCGGCGAGGGCGACGGGGCGACGGAGCGGCGAAGGCGACGGACGGGAGGATGAGGTGCGGCGAACGGCGGCGGTCGAAACCCTAGGCGGTCGCTCGCTCACTTCTGGGGTTGGGTTGGGGGTGGGTCGATCGATCGATGGGGATCTGGTGGCGAGGGAGAGAGGGTCGAAGGGGATCTGGCGAGGGAGAGGGAGATAGCTAGGGGGAAGCTTACTAATGGCGCACTAGATCTTGGTGTGCCATTAAAATCTTTTTTTAGATAGAAATGGCGCACCCCGCAGTGGTGCGCCATTAGAAATCTTTTTTTAGATAGCAATGGCGCACCCCGCAGCGGTGCGCCATTAGAAATCTTTTTTTAGATAGCAATGGTGCACCCCGCAGCGGTGCGCCATTAGAATTTTTTTTATTACAGTTCGAGCACAGGTTATATTACACCTAACCTAATCCACATCAGAACCCGCCCACTAGCCTGACTGATCAGCACACATCACACACACCAGGAGGTCCTGGGTTCGATTCCCAGGCTCCGCAATTTTTTTTGCATTTTAAATGCTGTTTGATATTTATTTGTGTTTAAATATGTTTAAACTTGTTTAAATCATAACAGTAATATTTTTTTTATAAAAACAGTAATAATTTTTTAAAAAATATATTCAAATTTGTTACTTGAAAATATCATCGGCGGCGGCGGTGGAGCGGGGGAGGGTGCGGGGG
>NC_057806.1:559169666-559173919 GCF_018294505.1 Triticum aestivum
AGATCGAGTGTCCTCATGAATTCAAAAAGTGCCCGTGAAATTTAAAACATGATATCAAAAAGTGCCCATGAAATACAATCGAGAAATGAAGACTACGATTTAAATACAATCGATCTTAGCTAGCTATCTGTTCATAATCTTCTTGCCCTTCTTTTTTGCAAATGGAGTTCTTCTGTGGAACGGACGTCCTTTAGGTAGGGTGGTCCTGCTTCTTCTTGTGGTGTGTGCTGCTACTTCATCGTCGTTGTCATGTTCGATCTTCGGGTCGCCGTACTTGTCGAAGTCTTGCTCATTGGCTACTCCATCCATTCCGATGATCTTCCTTTTGCCTCTCCTCACGACAACACGACTGGGCTTTGACGGGTCGGTAATGAAGAAGCATTGGTCCACTTGGGAAGCCAGTACCCATGGCTCATTTTTTGCGGTGACGTTTGCGCCCGCGGTCTTGGATTTGGCTTCGGGTATAACCATGGTGGTGAAATACCGGTCTTCTTTTAGGACGCTCTTGGCCCATCTGACACGGAACATCGGGACCTTCTCTCCAGCGTAGCTCAGCTCCCAGATCTCCTCGATCCTTCTGTAGTATCTGTCCTTGTCGTTACCGGTGTAGGATTCCATCGTTACCCTGGAGTTCTGATAACCATCGCTCTTCATGTCCTTGTCCTCAGTGTAGAATGTGTAGCCGTTGATATCGTACGCCTCATAGGTCATCAGGTTGTGCTCGGCGCCCTGTGACAAGGCGAATATGAGTTGTTCTTCCGCGGAAGAATCCTCATGTAAAGGGTACGACAGAAGCTTCTGCTTGAACCAACGCGTGAAACATTAGTTGTTCTCTTTGATTATATCTCCGTCCGTCCTCTGTTGGCCTCGGTCATTGTACGTCTTCTCAATAAAGGTTTTGTGCTCTACCACCCAAGGATCGACCACGTCTATGTGTTGTAGCGCGACTAGGTTTGCTCTTTCAAAGTCGGCGAGTCGACCCTCGAAGTCGACATGCATTTCGCGGCGACCCTCATGGTGACCCCATCCAGCAAGCCTGCCGAGGTGCCTGTTGACGGGCAGACCAACGGGGTTCTCGATGCCTAGATAATTCGTGCAGTAGGAGATGCACTCTTTGGTCAGAAAGCCCCTGGCTATACTTCCCTCTGGACGTGACATGTTGCGAACGTATCCTTTGATGACACCATTCATCCTTTTGAACGGCATCATGCTGTGCAGGAACATCGGCCCGAGTTGGATGATATCCTCCACGATATGGACCGGCAGATGCACCATAACATCGAAGAATGCGGGCGGGAAGTACATCTCAAGCTTGCATAGTATCACCACAATCTCTTCCTGTAGCCTTCTGAGTTGCCTCACGCCAATCGACTTCTGAGAGATGACGTCAAAAAATTTGCATAGGCCAAATAGCATTTCACGGACGTGCGCGTCCATGATCCCATGGATTGCAACTGGAAGTATTTGCGTCATCAGCACGTGACAGTCGTGAGACTTCATCCCGCTGAAGTTCTGCTTCGCTGGGTCTAGGTATCTGCTTATCTTCCCCGCGTAACCGTAAGGAAGTTTTACTCCTACGAGGCAGGTGAAAAACTGCTCGGTCTCCTCCTGACTTAGAGTGAAGCACGCGGGAGGGTAGTCACTTCCGGTCTTCTTGGCCTTTTTGCCTTTGCGACGAGTTTCTGTGTCCTACTTCGTCTCATCATCATCATCATCATCATCATTAGCGTGAAGCTCCTGCCTGATGCCCATTGATTTCAAGTCTGCCCTTGCTTTCGGCCCATCTTTGGTCCTCTCTGGCATGTTGAGCAGGGTACCAAGCAGACTCTCGCACACGTTCTTCGTGATATGCATGGCATCAAGGCTGTGAGGCACACGGTGGATCTTCCAGTATGGCAAGTCCCAGAAAACAGACCTCATTTTCCATACCTTCAGCAGCGGCTCTGGCGCCTTTCGCTTCTTTCCCGGCTCTGGCGCCTTTTGCTTCTTTCCCGGCAGTGGGCAATCTTTCCAATTTTTCAATAGCTCGTCTATTTCCTCGCCGCTCCTCGTACGCGGGCATTTTCGGGGTTCAGTTTCACCATCGAACAGATCCTTGCGTTTCCTCCACGGGTCATCGTCGTGAAGCCACCTTCGATGCCCCATGAACACGGTTTTCGAAGATCTGGGATCTCTATCTAGCTGGCGATACGTTGTGTCATCCATGCACCTTACGCTTCCAGAAAATCCGTGGACTACCTACCCCGCGAGATATCCGTAACCGAGATAGTCGTGCACCTCGTGAGCAGTGCGGCTCTCATAGGGAAATATTCTTTCTCTGCGGTGTCCCACGTATTGGCTGGCGTTTTCCACAGCGTGTCTAGCTCCTCTTTCAGCAGCCCCAGATACAGATTGATGTCGTTCCCTGGTTGTTTCGGTCCTTCAATTAGCATACTCATGTGAATGTACTTCCTCTTCATGCACAACCAGGGGGGAAGGTTGTACATCCACACAAACACAGACCATGTGCTATGTGTGCTTCTCTGGCTGCCAAACGGATTGACTCCATCGGTGCTTGCTCCCAGCATGATGTTCCTTGGATCCTTCCCAAATTCTGGGTATTCGAAGTTCAACGCTTGCCACTGGCTCGCATCCTTAGGGTGACTCAGCATCTTGGTCTTTTTTATTTATCTCCGGATCATTTCCGTCATCTTCCCGCTTATTCTCCTCCCTATCCGCGTGCCAACGCAGGAGCTTTGCTACCTTAGGGTCCGCGAAATACCGCTGCAGATGAGAAGTGATCGGAAAGTACCACACCAATTTTCGAGGAGCTTTCTTCCTCTTCATGTATCGAGTGACGCCGCACACCGGACATATGGTAGACTCCGCGTGCTCGTCCCAATAAATGATGCAATTGTTCGTGCACACATGGTATTTCATGTGCGGTAAATCCAGAGGACACACGATTTTCTTCGCCTCCTCGAAACTGGTCGGGCACTTGTTCCCCTTGGGAAGACGTTCGTGCCAGAATGACATGTTCTCGTCGAAGCATGCGTCGGTCATTTTGTGTTTTACCTTCATCTCCAGAGCCATGAGCATTACTTTCAGGCGGGTATCCTCGGGCCTGCATCCTTCATACAATGGAGTAACCGCGTCTATCTCCAGTTGATCCAGCTTGGCTTTCTCTCGGGCGGCAGCTCTTGTGTTATCCGTCTGCTTGAGAAGCAGCTCTTGAATATGAGGGTCCTGCACCCAGCCTCCATCGTCGTCTGCTCCGCCATCTTCATCTTCATGATCATGCCCTTCGTCTTGATCTTCCTCATCATCTTGTACGACATCTTCTACATGATGACTGTGTATAGCATCACCGTCGTGATCATGTCCTGGAGATTCTTCGTCTTCTCGCCTGCCCTCGCCGTGGTGGTACTTGTCTTGTTGCCCTTCCTCATTTCTTGCCTGGCCCCCATGGACGACTTGATAGTCATCTTCATCACCTTGCCACCGATAGCCATCCATGAAACCATGCAAGAGCAGGTGGTCCCGCACCTGCCCGGAATCCGGGTCCGCAATAAGGCTCTTTAGCTTGCATCTTCGAAATAGACATCTTATCTCCGTCTCGTTCTTTTGAAGCATCTCGGCCTTCGCGGAGCTCAAAAACCTATTCACGATGCCTTCAGTCATCGTGCGGACCATGGTCGCCTGTGGGGTAGAGCAAAATGATATTTTAGAACCAAGAAAAAAATTTCGCATGACCTTTCCTAAAAATAGGACCAAGAAGAATGCATAGTGCCAAAATTCTCGCCGAAACGGAAATGAATCAACCTTCCGGCAAAATATTGGCAACTATCGCATTTCAAATACCGGTACCTGCAAACACAAACATATATGCAACACCACAAACACATGCAACACCACAAACATACATAGATCTAGCTAGGACACAAAAAGTGCATGTGCACATTGTTGGAGCAAGCTAGGGAGAAAAAAAGTAGATCTACATCATGAAGATAGCTTTCCCCTTACTTACCTATCAAAAAAGGTAATTTCATCACTTAATTTTGATGAATCTATGGTGGAAATGAGGTGAGGAGGAGGAGGCAGCCGAAAGCTTGGAGAAGGAGGTGGAGGGAATAAAGTGGGGAAAGTGAGTGGGTAGGTGTGGGGCTATCCAAAATATCTTGTTGGGTCCCAGGTTACTAATGACGCACCACCTGCAAATGCGCCATTAGTAACCCTGGTTACTAATGGCGCATCTGCAGGTGGTGCGCCATTAG
>NC_057806.1:559174204-559179946 GCF_018294505.1 Triticum aestivum
ATTAGTAGTTTAAACTAGTAATGGCGCACTGTGAGGCGGTGCGCCATTAGTAGTTTTGCAAAAAAAAAAGAATAAAAAAAATTCAGTACTGGCGCACTCCATGTCTGGTGCGCCATTACTAGTTAGAACTAGTAATGGCGCACTTCGGTAGGATGCGCCATTAGTATGTATGTAAAAATGAAAAAAAATTATCACTAGTGGCGTACCAGTTTTCTGGTGCGCCATTAGTGTCTTCCACACTAATGACACATCACCAACTGGTGCGCCATTAGTATATAGTAGTGGCGCACTACTTCCCTGGTGCGCCATTGGTGTCAATCCTATCTGTAGCCCTTTTCCTAGTAGTGGTCCAACTAGGAGAAGGGGGGAAAGGAGGGAAGGGGAGAAGGAAGGGAGAGGGGGGCGTGTGTCGTGGTTCTAACTCTGACAGTGATGTAGAGGGGTATGTATGGAGAGGCTAGATCTCAGCTATTGGGAAGTTGTAAACACACCAAGATGTACGAGTTCAGGCCCTTCGCGGAGGAAGTAACAGCCCTACGTCTCGGTTCCCGGAGGCGGTCGACTGGATTACTGGCGTGTGAATAACAGGGGTCCGAACCCTTCATACCGAGGAGGGGGTGGCTTATATAGAGTTTGCCGGCCCCCTCCCGCCCTCAGTAATGCAGGGTTTAAGGTACATTTAAGGTTGGGCGTTACTGGTAACACCCCTAATAAAGTGCTATAATGGCCATAAAGACTACTTGATAGCCGACCGTTTGCCTGCGGAGTGACTTTAGGTCTCCTGGCGGTCGAGTGGTTGGCTTCATGGTCGAGTGATTGCTTCATGGTCGAGTGTCTTGAACCCGTCGAGTGGGATACCTTCAAGTCGATTGAAAGGTGGCTTCTTCTAGGGATGTCCTAGGGTAGGGCTTTTCGGGCAGGTCCGTGCCCCTACCCTAGGTACATGGCTTCATCATTAGCCCCCGAATGGATCGAGGTTAGAGTGGGGAAAGAGTTGGAGATCTTTCCGACTGGTTCTTTGGGCTACGTGAGTGCCTCATTTTGGGTCAATCGTCACGGATGACGTTGCCAACCTTTTTCAGTCGCCTTGATCCATTCCAGGCCTTTCGTCGAGTGAATTTCTTTATCTGTGACATACCGAGCGTCGGCGCGGGCGGGGTCTTCCGTTTTGACAAGTTGTTCTGCAGCCTGCGGATGTCGTGGGATTTCGGATTTTGGGAAGCGCGCGGGACGGGAGCGGCCGCAGTAATCGGAAGCGATAAAGCGGAAGCTCCTCGATCCCCGCGTCGCCTTTTTCGCCACGTACTGCGCGCGCGTCCGCTGCGGGATTTGACTAGATAGTTTGGACCTACAAGTCAGCCACTCGGGAGCGCCCCCTTATAAATCGCCGGCTCGGGGTTTCCAAGCAGTGCGCTCTCTTCTCCTCCTTTCTTCTTCCCCTCTCCCTTTGCAAGTCCTTCTGCCACCTCCGTTCTCGCCCCGGCACAGCAGGCCCGTGCGAGACTTCGCCGGCGACGATGGCGAAGGGCAAGACCTCCGCTCTGGAGCGTGTGAAGAAGGTGGCGGCGCAGGGGAAGGGGAAAAGATCTGCTCGGGGCAGATCCTCCTCAAGGTCCGCTCTGCCCAAGGGCTGGATCCAGGGCGATTGGATGCCGTCAGTGATCCGCAAGAGGATCTCGACGACATGGTCGAGGGGGGAGTCATTCCCTACGAGGCTGCGCGTCTTCCGGGGAGAGAGATCGAACCTCAACCCCGCGATGGTGAGTGCGTGCTCCTAGCCACCCACATCGACCGAGGGTTTTCTCTGCCGCCCCATCCTTTTTTCCGGAGCTTCTTGAACTTCTTCAGAGCGCAGCTCCACCATTTTACTCCCAACTCCATTGTATACCTTGCCGCTTTCATTTCCATGTGTGAGGCTTTCTTGGGTTGCCGCCCCCATTGGGGACTTTTCAAGCACATCTTTACCTGCCGTTCTCAATCGGTCAAGAAGGCCAAGTCGAGTGACGAGAGGACGCAGGTGATCCAGTTGTGCGGGGGCTTGGCGATCCAGACAAGGGGGAAGAGCTGTTTTCCATCCATTACTTTCCCGGAGTCGGTCCGTGGCTGGCAGGCGACCTGGTTCTACTGTCAGGACCAGGCGACCCCAGGACAGTCGACTGGTCTTCCTCCTTTCTCCCTCGACCGAGCTGAAAAACCTGCTTCTCTGAAAGTGGCGCCGGAGGAAAGGGCTCAAGTCAAAGTGCTAGCTGGTTGAGTGGTTGAGCTTGTCCGTGATGGTGTGACGGGCATGGATTTGCTGGAGGTCTTCCTCCGGAGGCGCATCCAACCGCTCCAGGCTCGTGACCACCCGATGTGGCTGTACTCGGGTCTTGACGACACCACTCGGATCCACCCGGAGGAGGTCACTGATGAGATGCTGGAGGGGTGGCTGTCGAGCATCACAGGAAACAAGGACAACCCCCGAGGAGCCAGGAGGGTAATTCCACTCGACAACTCGTACGACGTGGACCAGGTATGTCTCTATGCTCCTGACTGAGGTCTTGTTTTTCTTCATTGGTCTTCTTTGAGTAGGTCGATTGACCTTTGTCTTGTCTGTTGTTTTTCAGGCGACTACTGAAATGTACTCGACCCCCAGTGGGGCACAGGGGCCAACTGAGGAAGGGGAGGCGAGCGGAGGTGAGAGCGGGGACGATCAAGGCGAGTGGGAGTACGACGGTGAAGGAGAGGGAGGCGGCGACGTCGACTCCAGCGAAGAGGAGGAGGAGGAGTTTGAACCCCCCCGCCCGGAGGGGCGATCCAAGCTCACACACGACCCAGCGCGGGAGCGTGGTAGTGCAACTGCTCCTGTTGGGCAGTCGTCGAAACACCCTCGGACCTCTTCTCCTACGCCGACTGGAAATGCTCCCAAGCACCCGCGCGCAGCGCCGTCCAAGCCGCCCAAGGCTCTGCCCAAGATGAAGATGGCCGTCCCCACCATTTCTGGGTAATAATAAAACTTGTTATCCTTTGTTGACCGTGGACGGATCCTTGGTCGATCCATTGAGCCAACCGACTAACTTTCGAGGCTTGCAGTGCTGCTACCTCTGAGATCTCCGCCAAGGATGATGACCAAGAGATGGAGGATGCTGTTACCTCCAACCCTGGTACGATTACTGATGTTCCGCTTTGAGTCGACTAAACATTTATTGTAACCCTGGTCGATTGAACGTTTCCTTTGTAGCCCCTCCTCATGTTATCGACCTCCCGGATGACGACGACAACGAACCGCTGAGAATGAGGAGGAACAAGAGGTCGACGGCTGACAAGACCCCCCAACCTGCTTCGGCGTCTGAGGCCATGGCTAGGGATGGTGGTGACACCACTCGGGCTTCTGTGACTTTCGCCATTCCTCTGACGAGCGTGCGGCCTTCGGCGTCGACTGCGGATCCACCTTCGCTTTTTGCTGCGTACCCCGTCCCTGAGGACCAAGCGGCTGGTGCAAAGGAGGCTATACGCCAGGCGGGGATCATGATGGAGCAAGTGAAGATGGCTCGGGAGGCCAGCCAAGCAGCCTATGACGCGAGTTCGGCTCTTCAGAGCAACGTCCAGGTCAGTCGACTCAACACTTGGTCTGTTATGATATGCTGTTTGAAGAGTCTCTTTTCCGAAGATCTTTTGTATCTATATCTGTACACCCACTGGGTGTGTCTGCCAATTCTTGGACGAGTGGGGGCACGCTAAGTGCACCCACTGGGTGTAGTCCCCGAGACTACGGTGGACTGCTGGCAGTCGACTGTAGTCTTTACATTGTGTTGCTGTAGCTGTATTTCTTCACTCGGTTTTTCCCCGAAGATCTTTTTTTGGTCGAACCAGTGGGGGCACGCTGAGTGCACCCACTGGGTGTAATCCCCGAGACTACTGTCGAATGTTTTTGATTCGGCTGTGGTCTTAGAAACGTCGTCATTGTCTCTTAGTTACTCGGAAGCAACTTATCTTGGACGTCTGTCGACTGATTTTTCTTTTACAGAAATCCTGCGAACTTGTAGCTCGCTATACTGAGTTGGAGAAGCAGAAGATTCAACTGAACCTTGATCTGGAGCTGGCCAGAACAGAGCTGCAGAAGGTCAGAGACGGCGCTGCAGGTAAGACGACTTTGTCGACTGGTTAGTTTTTAGGCTTGAGTACCCTTCTGCTATTTCCGAGTCAATCATCACTTCTTTGCAGAAAAAATGAGCGAAGCTCTGGCAAAGAAGGATCAGGACTTGGCTGCTGCCCGTAAGGAGGCTGACGACAAGACCGCTCTGGCTGAACAGAAGCTGGCTTCGGTCGGCCAATTGGAAGAAGAGAATGCCAAGGTGAAGACTGCTCTGAATGAAGCCAACCGGGAGTGTACACATTGGAAGAAGGAGAACCTCACCCTGAGCGAGAAGGTGGAAGGCATCGCTCGCAGGAGGGACGACCTGGAGAGCTACTTGAGGAGCCTCGCCAAGAAGTTGTACATCAAGCTTGAAGGTGCACATTCAGTTCCGACTGTTTTTTTTGTGTCGACTCAGTCTATGAAAATTGACTTATCCTTGGATCGTGTACGCAGAGCTTTGCCAGAACTTTGAAGAGGAGACTGGGCGGATCGAAACAGGTTTGGATCCAATCAACTCTCCCGTGAAAGATGAAGCTGCCATGAATCTGCGCCGACTGGAATCTCGCATTGACGGCGTCGTGGACTACTTGGCTCGACTGAAGGTTGCCATGTCACGGATCGGCCCGGCACTTTGGCCAGAGGCTACACTCCAAAACGATCTCGAGTCTCTGATGACTCGACTTAACGGAATCCCTGACCGAGTGCAGGAGTGGAAGAAGTCTTCTGCTCGGTGTGGCGCTGATGTGGCTCTGTCTCTGGTCCGCGTCCATTGCAAGGAGGCGCGAGAAGAGAAGCTGGCCGCCATCCAAGTTGCCAATACCAGGAAGCACAACTTTCAAGATTTCATGGAGACTTTCATCGCTGCTGCCACCCGTATTGCAGAAGGGATCGACTTGGACGAGTTCGTCGCCCCTTCCAGTCCTCCACCTGAGGAGTGAAAAACTTTTAAGCTCCACTTTGAATTTGCCTCGGAATGCCGAGTGGATTTTGTAACCGTTAAATTCCGTCGAGCTGAGGGCTCGATTACTTTGGCCTGAGGTCTGGGACCTTTTAGGCTTTATCTGGTCTTGATTTCTCGTTGAATATCTTCATGGTTTGATTCGTCGAGTGGATCTTGATCTTCACTCGGAATAACCTTGTATTTGCGGCGCAGCTCCGAAGGGGAAGGTAGCAGTCGACTCGCGGATTGGGTTGTGTCTTGTACTTAGATGAGCACTGGGCTGCAGCTAAGCCTCCGAGTGAGAGGTTTGCTCTCCACTCGGTAGGATTTTTAAACACTTAGGCGAGCGTTGGGCTGCAGCTAAGCCCCCGAGTGGGAGGATCGCTCTCCACTCGGTAGGATTTTTTAAACACTTAGGCGAGCACTGGGCTGTAGCTAAGCCTCCGAGTGGGAGTTTGGCTCGCCACTCGGTAGGATTTTTAAACACTTAGGCGAGCGCTGGGCTGCAGCTAAGCCCCGAGTGGGAGGTTTGCTCTCCACTCGGTAGGATTTTTAAACACTTAGGCGAGCACTGGGCTGCAGCTAAGCCTCCGAGTGGGAGGGTTGCTCTACACTCGGTAGGATTTTTTAAACACTTAGGCGAGCACTGGGCTGCAGCTAAGCCTCCGAGTGGGAGTCTGGCTCG
>NC_057806.1:559480850-559601283 GCF_018294505.1 Triticum aestivum
GCTGGAAGAGTTTAATTCAAGGCGAACTGTCAAGGGGTTCCCATTATAGCCCAACCGCGTAAGGAACGCAAAATTCGGGAACATAACACCGATATGACAGAAACTAGGGCGGCAAGAGTGGAACAAAACACCAGGCATAAGGCCGAGCCTTCCACCCTTTACCAAGTATATAGATGCATTAATTAAATAAGATATATTGTGATATCCCAACAAGTAAACATGTTCCAAAGGAACAACATCTCCATGTTCCAACAAGGAACAAACTTCAATCTTCACCTGCAACTAACAATGCTATAAGAGGGGCTGAGCAAAGCGGTAACATAGCCAAACAACGGTTTGCTAGACAAGGTGGGGTTAGAGGCTTGGTTCAACAATATGGGAGGCATGATAAGCAAGTGGTAGGTATCACAGCAGGCATAGCAAAAGAGCGAGCATCTAGCAAGCAAAGATAGAAGGTTTCGAATATGATCACTTCCTGAAATCACAATGACGATCCATGAGAAACACCGAGGCACATCCTCAAGCTAACGGAATCCCGGAAAGCAAGGAAGAAGCAAACAAATAGTAAACAAAACTCATAGACATGGCATGATGCACAAACAATCCTACAAATTAAGTGGAGCTCAACATGCAATGAAGTTGCATTTTGAAGAAAACACCACATGACTTATTTAGTTTGAACTTGTTTATGTACCCAACAAGATTAAATGTTGTTAGCATGGCAAGAGAGTGAAGCAAAGTAAAACTACCTATCTAGTCAAGGTTAAATGAGGCCGGAAGCAACGAACAACAATTCCGGTAAATCCCCATATGCATATATTAGGTTTGGTACTGTTCTGCCCTAAACACAATTTTAGAGTTGTTAAACATGCAAAGAGATGCCACCATGTTAAACTAGGCAAAATTCTACCCCATTTACATATAAAGTTTATTAAATTCAGAGTTACGGTTATTTAGTTATGAATTAAAGCATTTTAACATGACATAGAGCAAAAATTAACAAACAACATTTTAAACATGTTAAACTTGGATGAAAATGGCATAATATGAAACTAGATGAAATTCTAATCATGTTTCATATATAACTTATTTTAATCCGATGCACGGTTAATTAGATATTAAATGCATGAACTCTAGGGACTTTTCTGCAAAACAACCGTCTCAGGAATAATAGCTAAATTCGTTCCACAGGAAAAAAAACAAGATTCGGGCGGCATCTAAGATCTGGCCCAATAGGAGGATAGTAACAGGGGCGCTGGGGTGTGCCTCACCCATGGGCCAGGCCCAGCTTGCGGAGAGGGAGAGGCCAAGGCAGGCCTCCTTGCCAGCAGCAGGCCGGCTGGGAGCTGGGCTTCGCGCGCGGCTGTAGGAGAGGCAGCCCAGGCGCGCGCTGGGTCTTGGCGTTGGCGGGTCAACGCGAGGCGGTTGTGGCGTTCGTCCTCTGCATGACGCAGAGCTGCAGGCGGCGAAGGACGGAACTGAATCGAGGCAGCAGAAGGCCTCGGGCGGCGGCTCTGCGAGGGGCTTGGCACGGCAACGGAGCCGGTCTCCGGGAGGGGCGGCGCTTGATGGCGAGGCAACGCGAGCAGGGCTCTCGGTCTAGCGATCGCCAAGCTGGAGGCGGGGTGGTTCGGTGGCGTCGGCGTGGATCCGGGTCGAGGAGGCTGCAGCGGCTTCCGAGCAAGGGAAAAACAAGGGCGACGGGGAGGCAGCGTCTTGGGCTCCTAGTGGCCGAGCGGTTGTGGATCTTCGAGGCAGCCATGGCGGTCTCCTGATACAGAGAAAAGAGAGATACGGGGTGAGAGAAGAACCAGAGACCTGAGCGGCGGGGAGAGGAAATAGAGATGGAGAGATAGGGGCTCGGCCTGATGCTCGCTGGAGATCGAGGAAACAGGGACGAGCTGCTCGTGATCCCCTCGGGATCGAGCAGAGGAGGTGGCCTCGGGCATGAGCAGGGGATCAAGAGAGGACACGTTGACTTGCTGGCGAAAAACGAGGAGAAGTGGGAGGCGGCAGTGGATCCGAGACGGAGGCTGGTGGTTTGGATCGGGAGGGATCCCGAGAAAGAGTGTGGCGGCGGCGCGAGGGACAAGGCTCCTAGATTTTAGGGTTAGGTTGAATCGGTAGGTGGTGGTCTTATATAAAACAAGTAGATTTGTGATAGGGGCATTTGATCCCTTCGATTTTAATCGGATGGACCCGGATAAAAGGTTAGGGAGCCCAAATAAGAAAACGGAGATGTTTTGTAGACGTTTGGAGATGTTCTGGACACAACGGTGACGACTGCCCGGGTCGGGTCCGGGACAGCTTTCGGGACGCGTGCGCGAGGAGGGACGCGGTGTGACGAGAGAGGTTAGGTTGGACTGGCTGTAGTAGTGGGCTGTGTAGTGGTCTCGAGCTGAGAGAAGAGAAGGGAGGGAGGCCCGACGACTGTTTTCGGAGACCCAAAAACGTCCGATGTGTGTCCGGCTATAATGCCGCTATAGTTTAACGTTGGGCATCAAATGAACTCCGAATGCGATGAAACTTGACAGGCGGTCTATCTACACTAATATAAGTCCGCACGCCAACTTCAACCCATTCCGAGAACATTTTCCGGCCACTTATAAAATACTATTTCGGACATGCCGCGGGCGCGTGCAAGTGTGTCTGGGCTCAGAACGGACAACGGAGAGAACGAGGAGGCCGGGACGGATGCAAGTTTTGAAAACATGATGATGCAATCCACATGATGACATGATAAGATGCGACACACAAGCAAATGACATGGCAACAACAACGAATAACTCGAAGACACCTGGCACAACGGTCTCGGGGCGTTACAACACTCCACCACTACGAGAGGATCTCGTTCCGAGATCTAGAATGGCACCGGAGGGACAACGGAAAAAGGAAGATAAGTGGTAAAAACTAAGTTGCTCCATTGACAAACGAGTGAAACCAAAGAACCTTGAAAAGGTTAAACAAATTGAAAAGAAGAAAACAACGGAGATGAACAAAGTTGAAAGCACTCCGTTAAGAAAGAGGAACAAGTAAGAACAAATTCAGGCAGCAATCCGGTTGAAAAGAGATTCAAGGCTTGATAAGGCGAAAAGAACTTGAGCAAAAAGGGCACAACACTCCGGTAAAATGGATAGGCATGAAAAGAACATGATCTTTGACAATACGAGATGATGGGTTGAAAAGATGAGCATCACAATGCCTCCGGAACAAAAGTAAGAATGGAATGAAGTGAACGAAGGGAAACAAGGTCTTGAGGGAGCATGCTTACAACAAAAGCTAGAACGGAGTTGTTGGAAAACCAACAACGAAAAGAATACGATTGATATGGTCTTATGGAATACATCTCAAATTATGAGGTGACAACCTGCCACTCACGGGAAAAAGAATTGGATTGATATGAACAAGGAGATGAGAAAATATGTCGCACCGGAAAAGATAAATGAAGAAATTGGATCATTTATAAGCACCATAAATAGAAACAATCCTTAGGGAAAGATTAAGGTGAAAAAAAATAACCCAAGATAACTCCAATGAAGAGATTGATGGATTTAAGATACCCCATTCTTCACAACCTGTGAATCATGAAACATGAACTCAAATTATCAAGAATGACATAATACCACCTCCAGTGATACGATAGAAAGAATTGCACTCCGGATTGCAAGATGGAGAATGCTTGAACTCCTTTGAAAAGAATCTCAATGAACACTTCGAGAAGGAATTAAATCCTTGATGAACCATCATGGAGAACCTTCATGAAGAACTCTGGTAAACAAAAGAATGATCAAACGGAAGGAAAGAGAAGTTGAAAAAACAAGGTGAATCCTTGTAATGATTTAGATGGATCTCCGCGATGAGATAATGCGGAAAATCTAGGAACTCTGGAAAAGAAAGATGAAGCATCTCGAACTGAGAATGTGATACGATGAACCTCCGGAATAAAGAATTGAATTTACTTGATGAAACAAGAATAAGAATTACATTATGCTTATCCTTCACCAATTTAAATTGATGACAAGCAACGGATTTGGCATACTACTTATTCTCGTAGAAAGGATTAAGATAGATATTGCATAAATTTGAGAAGGTCTTCGACGAACCACCGGTAGGATGAAAGAATGAAAGAATCAATACAATAACAAAGGAAGAGAAATCTTCAACGAACCACCGTATGAATTGGAAAAGAATGAAGTAAAAGGTAAAGAAACACCGGGAAGAATTATGAAATGAATGAAGAAACTTGAGAGAATTTAGATCCATGAGAACGAAGAGATTACGAGCTGATTAGAGAATATTGAATGATGCACCGGTGAGATTTGGAGAATGATAGCTGAAAGCTGAGAATGAATAATATTTGAAAAGATGGCCTTCGGAGGAAAAAAAATGGGAACAACTCATGAAATGCTCCGGGTGGGTGAAAGAATTCTCACAATCAAAACCCATTATGAGAGGATGGCACAAAGCTAGAGCCATAAATCTTGAAGAGAAAGGAGCAAGATTTAATAGAAAATCTTCTTCGGTCTTCAAAATCCAAGAATGACGACGGGAAAACACCACCAAGAATTGTTGAGACACTCCGGAATAAAGAAGAATAGAAAAGTTGAGCCAATGATGAAAAGAATTTGGAAGATCTTGGGGAAAGACATTTGACTGATGATAAATCATTCTTACGTCAAACTTCAAAAAGAATTTAGGATAGCTCCGGGAAAATAGAAGAGTCAGGTAAGATCCTGGAAAAGACCTGTGGGTTAGGGCCCACTCAAGAGAAATACTGTTGAAATGATTTAAAAGAGAGGTTGCACCAGTTGAATTAAATGACTTGAATGAGATGCCAATCTCGAAAGAGCTTGAAGGAATGCAGAGTGGAAACACGAATCTTCGAGATATCTTGAGCACTCCAAAACAATTAAATAGCGAGAAGTGAAAGAATATGAGGTGCACCGGCATGAGAAGGTATTTGAAACGAGGAGAAAGATATGATCAATAACGCTTGAATTAAAACCACCGGAGAAGAAAAATGAGTGAAGGGTGACGAACTTGAAGCTCCGTTGGCATCTTCCTGAGAAACAACGGATAAGAACATTGACGTAAAAAGGAATGGAGAGACTTCACATGAATAAGATGGCCACTTGATCAAGAAATCTGAATCCTTGAAGAAAAATGGGTGGGTGGGCGGGAAAACAAAGAAAATTTGGGATGGATGAAACGAACACTGTTGAGAATAAGTGATAATTGATCTTACTGATGTTGAAATGATCGGAACCACTTGAAGAGAAAACACGCCGGCTGAAAAGGATTGACATGACAATCTCGATTATCAAGAATGATTAGTATCCATATAGAAATATGAGAACACCACTTAGGAAAGCTATGGAATCAACATTTGACTTCGAAGCAACTCGAATACCATAGCTCAAAACGAAACAAAGGATTGGCTTGCAGAATGAGCCGGAACAAACATATGATAGAGATTTCGTCCGAAGTTTTCGTGGTGGGGCCTACACGGGCTCGATCATACAACACCATCATGTACATGGCAGTGCACATGACATACGAAGCGTCCCCGAGTCGGCATAACCAAGGACTCTTTAAGACACAACGAGACCACTGTAAAACCGACCGTGAATAGGCGGACCACTAGACGTCGAAGCCCAATTTCATATCATACATCTGTCGGAAAGATATCCTAAGAGCTACTTGAATTCCCACTTATAAACTCCCGAAAGTTTCCGGTTATTTAATCAGGTGTTGGGGATACAGGGGAAGCATAATATCTCACCCAAAACTAACAAATCCTACATCCAACTGTATCCATCCTTCAACACATAACCAAGAAACCTTCGAAAATCATCTACCTCAACCTTCAAAAAGCATCCGTTATACAAGTTATGGCAATACTCCCGAGCTCCCGCCCAGTACTGGGAGGCGTCAAGGTTATCTCACCAACAACTGCATAAAAGAGATTTTCGATGTCGGGGAAACTAAACTCAGGTATTCCAGAACTGCAACGATAAAATTGTGATGACAACACCTCGGAGCTCAACTCCCCGGGACACTGCCACAACCCCTAAATGTCAGGAGGCACCAAGAACAATGTCCTCATCACAAAACCATTGGAACGATTCCAAGATACCCGCGTGATCCTAAATTTTTTTTACTGAAATTTGAGAAGAGAATAGTCAAAACTCTATGTCAGGATGCCTTACCAGAGCGATGAGGAGTAAAAAGAATTCCTAAGCTCTCCGATATATAATTCCTAAATGACTCAAAACATTTTTCTAGACTCAACTCGTCCGCTAATTCGATCAAGCAATGGGGCTCCTAAGGTCGAGGAAGGCTCTGATTACCAACTTGTATCGCCCTGGATGCGGCTATATCTCCCACGTGTCGAAGCACGACTTAGAGGCATAACCGCATTGAAAGCAATGTCGCAAGTGAGGTAATCTTCACAGAACCCATGTAATACATAAGGGAAATAGTAACATAGTTGGCTTACAATCGCCACTTCACATAATACATGAATAAAGCATTACATCATCCAAATACAATCAAGGTCCGACTACAGAACCAAAATAAAAGAAGACTACCCCAAATGCTACAGAGATCCCTGATCGACCCCAACTGGGCTCCACTACTGATCAACTAGAACGAAACAACACAAAGTACAAGATCTTCAACGAGCTCCTCCTTGAGCTTGGTTGCGTCATCTGCACGGTTCAACGGCACCTACAAGCTGGTTTTGGAAGTATCTGTGAGTCATGGAGACTCAGCAACCTCACACCCTCGCGATCAAGACTATTTAAGCTTATGGGTAAAGTAAAAGGTATGAGGTGGAGCTGCACCAAGCGACTAGCATATATGGTGGCTAACATACGCAAATGAGAGCGAGAAGAGAAGGCAAAGCATGGTCGAGAAACTATGATCAAGAAGTGATCCTAGAACAACCTACGTCAAGCATAACTCCAACACCATTTTCGCTTCCCGGACCCCGCCGGAAAGAGACCATCACGGTTACACACGCGGTTGATGTATTTTAATTAAGGTCAACTTCAGGTTTTCTACAACCGGACGTTAACAAATTCCCATCTGCCCATAACCGCGGGCACGGCTTTCGAAAGTTCAAATCCCTGTAGGGGTGTCCCAACTTAGCCTATGAGAACCTCTAACGGTAAACGAAGGATATACCTTCTCCCGAGACATTCCGATCAGACTCGGTATCCCGGTTCTACAAGACAACTTCGACAAGTTAAAAAAAGAATCCAGCAATACCGCCCGAATGTGCCGACAAATCCCGATAGGAGCTGCACATATATCTTTCTCAGGGCACACTCAGATGAGCGCTCCATACAACTAAAACCAAACCTCGAGTTTCCCCGAGGGGGCGCTGCACAGGACTCTAGTTTGGACCAACACTCACAGGAGCACTGGCCCGGGGGGGGGGGTTAAAATAAAGATGACCCTTGAGTCTGCGGAACCCAAGGGAAAAAGAGGCTAGGTGGCGAATGGTAAAACCAATGTTGGGCATTGCTGGAAGAGTTTTATTCAAGGCGAACTGTCAAGGGGTTCCCATTATAGCCCAACCGCGTAAGGAACACAAAATCCGGGAACATAACACCGATATAACGGAAACTAGGGCGGCAAGAGTGGAACAAAACACCAGGCATAAGGCCGAGCCTTCCACCCTTTACCAAGTATATAGATGCATTAATTAAATAAGATATATTTTGACATCCCAACATATAAACATGCTCCAACAAGGAACAACATAGCCATGTTCCAACAAGGAACAAACTTCAATCTTCACCTGCAACTAACAACGCTATAAGAGGGGCTGAGCAAAGCGGTAACATAGCCAAACAACGGTTTGCTAGGACAAGGTGGGTTAGAGGCTTGGTTCAATGATATGGGAGGCATGATAAGCAAGTGGTAGGTATCGCAGCATAGGCATAGCAAAAGAGCGAGCATCTAGCAAGCAAAGATAGAAGTGATTTCGAGGGTATGATCATCTTGCCTGAAATCCTGCAATGAAGAAGAACGAGTCCATGAAGAAGACACACGGACAAAGTCGAATGGATCCTCACAACTCCGGAATGAACCGAAGCTCACGAGAAAGGCAACCCGGAAAGAAGCAAACAACATAGTAAACAACCAACTCATAGACATGGCATGATGCACAAACAATCCTACAAATTAAGTGGAGCTCAACATGCAACGGAGTTGCATTTTGAAGAAAACACCACATGACGTATTTAGTTCAAACTTGTTTATGTACCCAACAAGATTAAATGTTGTTAGCATGGCAAGAGAGTGAAGCAAAGTAAAATTACCTATCTAGTCAAGGTTAAATGAGGCCGGAAGCAACGAACAACAATTCCGGTAAATCCCCATATGCATATATTAGGTTTGGTACTGTTCTGCCCTAAACACAATTTTAGAGTTGTTAAACATGCAAAGAGATGCCATCATGTTAAACTAGGCAAAATTCTACCCCATTTACATATAAAGTTTATTAAATTCGGAGTTACGGTTATTTAGTTATGAATTAAAGCATTTTAACATGACATAGAGAAAAAATTAATCAAACAACATTTTAAACATGTTAAACCTGGATGAAAATGGCGTAATATGAAACTAGATGAAATTCTAGTCATGTTTCATATATAACTTATTTTAATCCGATGCACGGTTAATTAGATATTAAATGCATGAACTCTAGGGACTTTTCTGCAAAACAACCGTCTCAGGAATAATAGCTAAATTCGTTCCACGGGAAAAAAACAAGATTCGGGCCGCATCTAAGATCTGGCCCAATAGGAGGATAGTAACAGGGGCGCTGGGGTGTGCCTCACCCATGGGCCAGGCCCAGCTTGCGGAGAGGGAGAGGCCAAGGCAGGCCTCCGTGCCAGCAGCAGGCCGGCTGGGAGCTGGGCTTCGCGCGGGGCTGGAGGAGAGGCAGCCCAGGCACGCGCTGGGTCTTGGCGCTGGCGGGTCAACGCGAGGCGGCTGTGTCGTTCGTCCTCTGCATGACGCAGAGCTGCGTTCGGCGAAGGACGGAACTGAATCGAGGCAGCAGAAGGCCTCGGGCGGCGGCTCTGCGAGGGGCTTGGCACGGCAACGGAGCCGGTCTCCGGGAGGGGCGGCGCTTGATGGCAAGGCAACGCGAGCAGGGCTCTCGGTCTAGCGATCGCCAAGCTGGAGGCGGGGTGGTTCGGTGGCGTCGACGTGGATCCGGGTCGAGGAGGCTGCAGCGGTTTCCGAGCAAGGGAAAAACAAGGGCGACGGGGAGGCAGCGTCTTGGGCTCCTAGTGGCCGAGCGGTTGTGGATCTTCGAGGCAGCCATGGCGGTCTCCTGATACAGAGAAAAGAGAGATACGGGGTGAGGGAAGAACCAGAGACCTGAGTGGCGGGGAGAGGAAATAGAGATGGAGAGACAGGGGCTCAGCCTGGTGCTCGCTGGAGATCGAGGAAACAGGGACGAGCTGCTCGTGATCCCCTCGGGATCGAGCAGAGGAGGTGGCCTCGGGCATGAGTAGGGGATCGAGCGAGGACACGTTGACTCGCTGCCAAAAAATGAGGAGAAGTGGGAGGCGGCGGTGGATCCGAGACGGAGGCTGGTGGTTTGGATCGGGAGGGATCCCGAGAAAGAGTGTGGCGGCGCGAGGGACAAGGCTCCTAGATTTTAGGGTTAGGTTGAATCTGTAGGTGGTGGTCTTATATAAAACAAGTAGATTTGTGATAGGGGCATTTTATCCCTTCGATTTTAATCGGACGAACCCGGATAAAAGGTTAGGGAGCCCAAATAAGAAAACGGAGACATTTTGTAGACGTTTGGGGATGATCCGGACACAACGGTGACGACTGCTCGGGTCGGGTCCGGGACAACTTTTGGGCGCGCACGCGAGGAGGGTCGCGGGCTGACGAGAGAGGTTCGGTTGGGTCTGGCGGATTGTGAAGAGCGGGTTGGTCTGAGAGAAGAGGGGAGAGATGCAGCCCGGCACGGTTTCCGGAGACCGAAAACGTCCGACGTTAGACCGGCTATACTGCCGCTATAGTTATCCGTTGGGGCATCAAACGATCTCCGAATGCGATGAAACTTGACAGGCGGTCTATCTACACTATAATAAGACCACACGTCAACTCTCATCCCATTCCGAGAACATTTTCCGGCCACTTATAAAATACTATTTCGGACATGCCGCGGGCACGTGCAAGTGTGTCTAGGCTCAGAACGGACAACGGAGAGAATGAGGAGGCCGGGACGGATGCAAGTTTTGAAAACATGATGATGCAATGCACATGATGACATGATAAGATGCGACACGCAAGCAAATGACATGGCAACAACAACGAATAACTCGAAGACACCTGACACAACGGTCTCGGGGCGTTACAGCCGGCCTGGCAGGGACTTGGCCCAGTTGGGCCGGGGGCTGCTGGGACGGAGCCCCGGAGGTTCTTTCCTTTGTGTGTGTGTGTGTGTGTTAGTTCTGTTTTTCTTTTTCTTTTTATTTATTTTTCTTTTCTATTTCATTCTTTTAATTGTTGTTTTAGAAAATATAAATACAACTCCTAAATTAATGTTATAATTTAATCTACTGCCCCAATAAGTAAGACACCTAATTAAAATAGTTTGCACTATTATTGTTTTTAAAAGGGCATTTAATTAATCGTGATAGCTGCGTTTTAATTACTTTAGAGCCTTTAAATGTTTTATAAAAGTGTGGTTTCTCCACAATAATTACCTATGCATTATTTGGCAACACCCCAACATTTTAGTTTTAATATTTGAAAATCTTTACCATTTGACTTTATTTTAAGTTTGAATTTCGAATCGATTTTGAACTAACACAAAATTAACAACAGTAACCGTGGTGACGTGGCATCATTAACGTGGGATTACTGTAGCCTAATTGTCCGGGCGTCACAACAGTACTACGAAATGTAGCAATTGTTGGACCAAAGTGTTAACTGAACATTACATTTCAGAGGAGCAAACTGGTAACTGAACATCAGATTGCATATTAACATCAGAGAGGACAAATCACTAGAAGGCATTGGCAATGGCCTCAAGAAAACATCACAAACTGTATTTTAAAGTAGAGAACCGCGCGGCAGTGTCGACGGTGGCCTCAAATATGAGGTGCTCCTCCAAGATCTGGCGGTCGACACGTCAGCCATAGCAACCTCGTTCGCGCGTGCGGCCGCATGCTACTCAGCTCCATGTTATACTGTGTGTAAAATGGCTGTGGGCGACGCTTAATTGGAGGAGGGGGGCAGTGATTTCGGTGGAAGGTGTCGCTCCGTCAGTAGGGGCATGTGGGATGGGAAAGGAGGAGGATGGCGTGGGTGGGGTATGGATTACCTGACCATATCGACGAGGCCGCGCAGCAAAAAGAAGGGTTGGCGGCGAGGAGGCCGCGCAGCAAGAAGAAGGGTCGCCGACGAGGAGGCGGCGCTGCAAGAAGAAGGGTCGCCGGCGAGGAGGCGGCGCTGCAAGAAGAAGGGTAGCCAGGGAGGAGGCGACGCTGCAAGAAGAAGGGTCGCCGGCGAGGAGGCTGAGCTGCCAGTGAGCAGCAGTGAAGGTTTGAACTTGGAAATCAAGGAGGAACAGTGGAAATGTGGCTTTTGGTAGGAGGGAGGTGTAAGTGCATCTAGTGCCCTTAGTGATTTTGGTGTATTGAAGACTTATGGGTTAAGGGACTAATCTGTTTATGAGTGTACACATGTCTATAAGGCTATGAGGAGTTTGACATTTACAAAGAAATTTGACCCCCAAAAATGAAGTTCTTCGACTGAAGACTTTGGATTTCTGAAGACTTTCTAAAGACTTTGAAAGTGAAGAAATTGGTGTGACCTTGAAGACTAGGTATCCATTCGAGGAACATGAAGCGTGAAGACTTTTATTTTTAGTAGTTTCGTTTTCTCTTTCTTGAGTCATAGGAAACACCGTACTGTTAAAGGGGGTCGAGGAAATACTAAGGAAAAATTTCCAAGTGATGCTCAACTCAAAATCCTACACCTACCAATCGCTTCGAGTGAAGCCATTGGAAATCTCATTCAGTTCAGTCATATTCTTCAGTGACAGAGACGAAGTTCTTCTGGTCTCTAAGGAATTTGTTCTGACTGAGGAGTTAGGAATTCGCTAGTGCGGATTGCCTACACAGCGAGGAACATGATAGCCCTGAGGAATTTGATACTCAAATTTCCGACCGTAGCTAGCTATGCTATGCGCCAACTGTTCCAAAATATCTACCCACCTAACGGTCATATCATTGAAGGGCATTTATGTATTATCATGTTGGGCTGCTCCCTAGGCTATAAATAGCCGCCCCCTACAACCACTAGCTGGTTGGCTGCTCCGAGAGAAACTAACACTTATCATTTTGAGAGCATCCCATCCTCCGAGGACTTTGAGCGAAAATCATCAAGTGAGGAAAACCCAAACCCAAACACCTACAAACCCAAGTGATTGAGCATCACTGAAGAGATTGATCTTGCGTAGATCCGACGCTTATTACCTTTGAAGACTATTCCTCTTCCAGACGGTTAGGCATTCATGGTCTAGAGCATCCAAGAGGAAATTGTGGATCGCTGAGTGACCGAGTTTGTGAAGGTTTGGAAGTCACCTGGAGACTTACCACGAGTGATTGGGTGAGGTCTGTGTGACCTTAGCTCAAGGAGAATACGGTGAGGCCTGTGTGTCCTCAGGTTTAAATACCTAGCCGCTCCAACCAGACGTACAACTGAGACAGCAATTGGAACTGGTCTACCAAATCATTGTCTTCACCAAGCTTACTGGTTCTATTTCCTCAACTCTTTCATTTCCTCATTACTGTGTTGTGTGCTTGTTCATATCTATTTGAAGACTTTGACTGAAGACTTTCTCAATTTCCTCAGTTCAATTTCTTCAGTCTGTTTGTCTTCATCCTGTTTTATCCTGTGTTTACGCTTTCTGTTCTCTGTGCTTGTCTTCATTTCATCATGATGACCATGCTTGTGTTCCGTTATGTTTACATCTGAGTACTTATTCCGCTGCAAGTAGTTCTTCACTAAGGAATTTCCTCACCCACAAATTCGTCGGTGAAGAATTCATAAAAATCGCCTATTCACCCCCCTCTAGTCGATATAACGCACTTTCAATTGGTATAAGAGCAAGGTACTCCCTTGTTCTGTGTTATTTTGGTTTAACCGCCTGGAGTTTAAGTTATGTCGACTGCAGGTATGATCAAGGTCTCTGCTGGGTGTCCTACCTTCGACGGGACGGACTACCCCTACTGGAAGAATAAGATGCGAATGCATCTTGAGGCAATTGATAACGATCTCTGGTATGTTGTGGAAAATGGTGTTCCCTCAGTCACACCTTCTCTGAATGCTACTGATGTGAAGAGATTCAAGAAACTCAACTCCCAAGCGAAGAACATCATATGTGGCCATCTGAGCAAAGGGCAGTATGGAAGAGTGAGTGCTTTGAAAACTGCCAAGCTTATCTGGGATAGGCTGTCCAAAGTCAATGAAGGAGTCTCAACACAGCGTGACTCTCGAGTTGACGTTCTTCGCAATCTCTTCAATCGCTTCAAAAGACTCGACAATGAAAATGTTCAACAAACCTTCGATCGCCTCACTGACATCTCAAATGAGCTTCAAGCACTTGGTGCCACTGACACCACCGACCATGAGGTGGTGAAGAAATTGCTGAGATCTCTTGATTCCTCATTTGATACTCTGGCACTGATGATACAAGAACGTGTTGATTACAAGTCACTTGATCCCGCTGATATCCTCGAGAGGCTAAATACTCATGAGTTCCAGCTTGCTGAGAAGAGAGATCTCTACGGTTCGAGCTATGGCAGACCACGTGCCCTGAAGGCCAAGGTCGTCTCTGAATCTGAAGGTGAAGATTCTGGTAGTGGCCTTGGTGATCCTGAAGAACTGAGCCAGGAGCTAGCACTGCTCGTGAAGAAATTCCAAAGGTTCTCAAGACGTGGTCGCTTTGGAAAATCCTCAAGGAGCAATGATTCCTCATCCAGTGACTATAAGAAGAGGCCATGCCACAAATGTAAGAAACCTGGTCACTACATTCAAGATTGTCCTCAGTGGGAAAAGGAATCAAAGAAGAAGAAATACAAGGAGTACAGTTCTGATGATGCGAAGAAGAAGAAGAAGAAATCTTCATAGTCTTCATCATCAAAATCTTCAAAGTCTTCATCTCACAAGAAGAGCAGCTCCAAGAAGGCTCGGGCATTCAATGGCAAGGAAATGGACTCTGAGGCTGAATCTGAGGAACATGAGGAAGAGGAGGCATCTGAGGAGTCCAAGTCTGGTGTGGCGAGTCTAGCTCTCGCTACTACATTCGTCCGCAAGTCTATCTTCAACTCTGAAGAAAATGGCTCCACCAACAAGGCTGATGAAGGTAATGATGACTATGCTCCCACCTATTGATTCATGGCAAAGGGTGCCAAGGTACTCAAATATACCTCCTCTGAATCAAGTGAGAATGAATCTGATGAAAACCTCAAGCCCATCTACTCTAAACTTGCTAAGATTGTTGTGAAACAACAAAAGGCTTTTGAAAAGGTTCAAAACATGCTAGACAAAAGTGATGATATGTTGGGTGAAGAAATGGATCGCACTAAAACCTTGACTGGAAATCTTCAAAGACTTCAGTCTAGGTTTGACAACCTTCAAGGTCAGCATAACACTCTCTTATCTGATCATGAGAAGCTTTCTTATGAATTTCTTCAAAGAAAGTAAGATCTTGAAAAGCTAAGAGTGAGTTATGAAGATCTTCAGAAGGAGCGCGATTCATTACTTGCTCAACGAATCAGCGCTTCTCAGGAAGAATTTGTTCCTCCATGTTTGAAATGCATTGAACGTGAATCTGCTAATTCTTCACCTGAATGTTCGAATGCTTCTAATGCTATAAATTCTTCAATTGTCTCTGCTATCACTAATTCCTCATCTGAGGACATTGCTCGTATCACTAATGATGCAGGGCTGAAGGAATTGTATATGACAGGCATGTACAAAAGCCTCAAAGGGCATCCGTCTCTTTGTGATGTGCTTAAAAAGCAGATCCTCAACAGGAACCCTAGGAAAGAGGGTATTGCCTTTGAGAGGAAACTCAATGTTGACGTACATATTGGAAGCCTGAGCAGTACCCCAAAACCTCATGGGTTGCTGCAAAGGGACCTCCAGTTGATCCATCCAATTTATCTGGCTTTACATGTAAATCTCCTAATTCTTCAGATGAGACATTTGACTTTAACTATAAACTATTCAAAAATCAGAATGGTGAAGTATTTGTTAGATATGTTGGCACTAACTGCAGGAACGGTTCCCCTATGAAGAAAATCTGGGTTCCCAAAAGGTGCCTTGAAAGTCTTCAGGTGAATGTCCTCATGACACCACCTATGAAGAATACGAACCCCAGATCAAATTCTTCATACGGACCAAATTCTTCATATGGATCCAAGTCCTCATATGGACCAAATTCCTCACATGGATCAAATTAATTTCTCAAAAGGATCAAAATCCTCATATGATCATCATCGTGCTAACACATTTGTTTCGCAGGAAAGAGCTAAGGGCTATGAATATGAGCATTATTCTTCTAATCATTATGTTCATAAGTCCTCAAGGATTTCTCTGCTTATTCATATGCTTACCCTAACTCCTCTTATGAGAAACTAAGTGGAATGGCTTCTATGCCACCTTTCTCGTACGGAGCTCGCAGAGTGATGAACTCTTTGCCACCCCTTCAAATGTGGGTGGTGAAGAAAAAGAACTAATCTCTTATGCAGGGTCAGGTCTCCAGACGTGCTTAAACGTCTGAAGAATTTGCTGGAGACCTGAAATTGCTTGAAAGGACGCAGGCTAATCATGAAGAAATGAACTCTCATTTCTCACGTCCTCATATTGGTTTATCTGTTCTATTACTTGATGAAATTGATCTGATGAAATTGATGCCATATTCTTCACTGATGAAGTATATGAGTTCTTAAGCTACACTAATTCATCTACAGGATGATCAACCCAAAGCCAATGAGTGGGTCCTCGATAGTGGATGTACAAATCACATGACTGGTGACAAGAATCTATTGATGGATGCTCCCTTGTCTCCATCGCATCTGAAGCATATCATCTTCGCTGACAAAGGAAAAAGTCGGGTATTGGGTCTAGGTAAGGTTGCGATCTCAAAGGATCGACACATGGACAAAGTCATGCTTGTCGAGTCCTTAGGATACAACCTCATGTCTGTCTCAATGCTTTGTGATCTTGATATGGTTGTTGTCTTTGGCAAGTATCGTTGTGTTGTGATCATGGAAGCTGACCATTCCAAAGTCTTCGAAGGCTTTAGGAGAGGAGATCTGTATATTGTTGATTTCTCTATAGGACCACAACCAGACGTATGCCAAAGCTTCAGAAGGCTGGCTATGGCATCGACGACTTGGTCATGCAGGCATGAGGAATTTGCACACGCTTGCGAAGAAGAAGCATGTCATTGTCATCGAGAATGTCAAATTCCTCAAGGATCACTTATGCGGAGCCTGTGAAGCTGGAAAGATGACCAAGGGGAACATCCAGCAAAGACAATCATGACTACCACTTGACCATTTGAATTGCTTCACATGGATCTCTTTGGTCCTAACCATTATTCTGCAGTTACAAATGATGCATCTCTACATGGCTTTGTTATTGTTGATGATTACTCTTGTTACACATGGGTACATATTGTCACTTACAAACATGAGGTGCAAGAAGACTTCAAACGATTTTCCTCAAGGGCTTCAACCAACTTCGGTGTGAAGATCAAGCACATCAGGAGTGACAATGGAACTGAGTTCAAAAATTCTGGTCTTGATGACTCTCTTGATGAACTTGGTATTACTCATGAGTTATGTGCTCCTTATACTCCTCAACAGAATGGCGTTGTGGAGCGCAAGAACAGGACTCTTGTTGAGATGGCTCACACTATGCTTGATGAGTACAAGATGCCTCATCGTTTCTGGATTGAGGCAATTGATACTGCTTGCCACATCATCAACAGAGTATATCTTCACAAATTCTTCACAAAGACTGCATACGGACTCCTCACTAACAAGAAACCCAATGTGAGTTATTTCAAAGTCTTCGATGCTAAATGTTGGATTAGAGATCCTCATCACAACTCTAAATTTGCACTGAAAGCACATGAGGGTTTTATGCTTGGTTACGGAAAGGACTCGCACACCTACAGAGTCTTCAACAACGTTCACCACAAAGTTGTTGAAACTGTAGATGTGCGGTTCGATGAAACTAATGGCTCGCAAAGAGAGCACCTACCTTTTGTGATAGATGAACCAGCACCTGAGGAAACTATCAAGTTCAAGGCTACTAAGGATGTCATTCCGACCGAAGAATCTGCTGAAGAATTCATTCCAGAATGTGAAGAACGTCGAGCTAATGCACCTGAAGAAAATGGTGCTGAAGAAAATGCTGATCAAATTCCTCGATGACAACCCGCTCATTCTCGCGGTGCAAACGAAGTGCAAATTGAGAGAATCATCGATGACATTGAAGCACCAGGTCCTCTCACACACTCAAAAGCTTCACATTTATCTAACTTTTGTGGGCACTTTGCTTTCATGTCTATCACAGAGCCCACTAAGGTAGATGAATCATTTCTGGAGCCTGAGTGGATTCAAGTTATGCAAGAAGAATTACATCAGTTCGAGCTCAACAACATCTGGGAACTGGTCAAACGTCCAGATCCTCACAAGCACAATATCATTGACATAAAGTGGATCTAACGCAACATGCAAGATGAAAATGGCCTTGTGGTGAGGAATAAGGCACGGCTTGTAGCTCAAAGCTACACACAGGTTGAAGGAATTGATTTCGATGAAACTTTTGCACCTGTTGCTAGACTTGAGGCTATTCGCATATTACTTGCTTATGCTAACCATCATGATATCACTTTATATCAAATGGATGTGAAAAGTGCATTCCTCAATGGTAAGCTTGAGGAAGAAGTATATGTTGCTCAACCCCCAGGTTTTGAAGATCCAAAGCATCCTGACAAAGTCTTCAGACTCAATAAGGCCCTCTATGGCCTCAAGTAGGCCCCTCAGGCATGGTATGATACTTTGAAGGAATTCCTCATGAAGAAAGGCTTCAAACCCGGTTCACTCGACTCTACTCTTTTCACTAAATCTTATGATGGTGAACTGTTTGTGTGCCAAATATATGTTGATGATATTATCTTTGGTTGTACTGACCAACGTTATATTGATGAATTTGCCTATATGATGAGTGAAGAATATCAAATGTCTATGATGGGAGAATTGAAATTCTTTTTAGGTCTTCAAATTTGTCAACAGCGCAATGGCATATTCATATCTCAGGAGAAATAGCTCAAGGATGTATTGAGAAAATTCGGCATGCAAGATTGCAAATGCGTCAAAATCCCTATGCCCACAAATGGCCATCTATGCACTGATGAAAATGGTATTGACTTCGATCAAAAGGTATATCGCTCCATGATTGGTTCTTTATTGTACCTATGTGCATCTAGGCCAGACAGTATGCTTAGTGTTTGCATGTGTGCCCCATTTCAAGCTACACCGAAGGAATCACACCATAAGGCTGTGAAGCATATTCTTCGATATCTAGCTCACACACCAACACTTGGATTATGGTACCCCAAGGGCTCGACTTTTGATCTCATTGGATATTCGGACTCTGACTATGCTGGTGATCGTGAGGATCGCAAGTCAACATCAGGCGCATGCCATTTCCTCGGAAGATCTTTGGTCTATTGGTTCTCGAAGAAACAGAACTGCGTATCACTGTCTACTTCTGAAGCTGAGTACATTGCTGCTGGTTCTTGCTGTGCTCAATTGCTATGGATGAAGCAAACTCTCAAGGACTACGGCGTCAACATCAAGAATGTTCCTCTCTTCTGTGACAATGAGAGTGCAATCAAGATTGCTCACAACCCAGTTCAGCACTCGAAGACAAAGCACATTCAGATTCGTCATCATTTTCTTCATGATCATGTGTTGAAGGGTGACATTTCTATTGAGCATGTGAAGACTGAAGAACAGCTAGTCGATATCTTCACAAAGCCCTTGGATGAGAAGAGATTTAGCAAGTTGCAGTGTGAGCTAAATAACCTAGAATCTTCGAATGTCCTTTGAAAAGGACACACATCCTAACACTTATGCAAATTTGATGACTTAGATGTGCAACACATGAAGTAACATTTTTCTTCAATCAATGAAGACTAACCCTCTAAGTGTGAAGAAATTAACGAAGAATTTGATTCTCAGAGCCCTACAACAATTGTACGCGGTGTCTGAAATCATCATTCTTATACGGTGGGTCACGCCACCTCCAAAAGTTGAAAATCTTCAATTTGAGTTTTTCCTCAGTGTTGAAATTCCTCAGTTGTTCAATTTCTTCAAATTTGCATTGTCTTCACTGTTTTTGTCTTTTTCTTCATTGGCTATATATATACATAAACACTATTTTGATCACGGGATCAGAATAATATTCTGATCACAACCTGAACTGCCTGAGTAACGTGGCTGAACTTCCCTCTGTACGAACCCGACCTTCGGGCTATCTTCGCAACCGTGGCTTCCTCCGCGAATTATTCTGGTTAGTCATGTTCTATATGATGTTAGTGTAATCTAGAAACATTTTTAGCAACTAAATACCGGTTTTAAATAGGAATCTCGCTCGTTGGCGGATTTTGCTCTCGGGTCGTGATGAAATTGCATTTTTTGCAATTTTACTGCATGAGTTGTTCGATCTAAACCTCTCCTAGTGCTAGGTTGAACTTCTGCCAACATTGCCCAAATGGGGCTTGTGATATACCGTTGGAAAGCTATGGACACCAGTTACATGACCCAAGTTAAATTTTTGGCAAAATGTAAGCGGTTTAAGAGCAGTTTTAAAAATCGTTTTTTCTTCACATAAAAAATGTGAATCATATTTTTGATCGCATTTAAAAACCGTTTATCCGAATGAGGCAAATAATATGGCATTGGAAAGATGATGCAAAACCACTCCTTCCACATGTTGAAAGTTTTCTCTAATTCCCAACGGTTGAAGAGTAATTTGGAAAATCGTAAAATTTCACAAACCGAACAGCCGAGTTCGTATTTTCGATGTCATTTCTAAACGGCTAATCCAATTGAGGCAAATGATATGGCGTTGGAAAGCTTATGAAAATGCGCTACTTTATCATGTTGAAAGTTTTTTCTAATTTTGAACGGTTTAAAAGTGATTTATAAAACGGTCCAAGTTGCACCGAATTCATATTTTCGAGCTAATTTTTTAACCATACGTCCGAATGTAGCAAATGATAAGGTGTTGGAAAGCTTGAGGAAATGCGAACCTTTCTGGTATATATTGTTTCTCCCAATTTCTTAATGTTTTAAATCAATTTTGAAAATGGCTAAAAACGTATGTTTGCCGTAATTTCTACAAATTTTATCGGAATGGGAAAATAATATACCATTGAAAATCTAAGGAAAATACATAACTTTTTCATGTTGATAGTTTTATCTGATTCCTAACCGTTTCAAGTAATTTTGAAAATGGCAAGATCATTCGTTCTGCCTTTATCGTGAAACAGATTCTTCAAAAATGCATCGCGTGAAGAACCTGAACTTCTCGGCATGTCTACTTGAACTTCACTCTATTTTTCACGTGCTTTTTTTGCCCGTAGCTCTCCATCCACTCACCGGAACACTCACCCGAACTGAGCAAATAATATATCAGTGGAAAGTTGATGTAAACACGCAACTTTCCCGTGTTGATCGTTTTTTCATACCCGCGACGATTTTAAAAGTTTTTCATCTCAAATTCATTCACTATAGTAGTCAAACTTCCTGCTGTTTTCATGTTGAACTTCAGTGACGTATTTTCGTTTGTAATTTTCTCATCCATTTCGTCAGTGTTACACAAATGATATTCTTTTTGTACAAACCTCACCCACAATATTTTTTTAACTTTCTCCGACCGAGGACTTGGACTTAAACAAATGATATTCCTGTTGTTTTGAAGTAAATTAGAGAAATGATGAGATCATGATTTCTGCCTTCATTGCGAATGGAAACGCACTGCGTGAAGTAGTTGAACTTCTCAGGCATGTCTGTTTAAACCTCACTTTGTTTTTGACGTGCTATTTTTTGCACTGTGTGAAGTACTTGAACTTCTGGGCATGTCTGTTTGAACTTCACTCTGTTTCACTTTATTGTATTTTTCTTATATGAAATACATACCACGTAGGACGTGAACTTCCGGTTCTTATCACTTTGAACTTCTCTCTGGTTTTGAGAGAATTATTTTAACACACGAAAAACAACATATTTTTTATGTATTTGGGATATCTAAATACACGGTGAACCTCTCTCACAAGAATGTTTTCAACTTTTCCTCGCCGAGCACTTGAACTTCTAGCAACCATTTTTTTCGTTTATGAGTTGTTTTTAAAAGTGCAAAAATGGCGTTGTGTTTTTTATTTTTTGAACAGGTAAATCCTAGGTCTTAATAAACTCCAAACTTCTCTGTTATTTCAATTTGAACTTCACATTTTTCTATTTTGAGTAAAGAATTGTATTCAATTTTTATATGGTAAAATCAAACCTGAAAATACAAGGTGAACCTCTCTCGCAAGAATATTTGAACTTGCCCGAATGGAGCAATTGAACTTCTGTCAACAAACCTTTTAAGATTTTATTTTTCTGTACTTTTATGCTCACCTGAAATGCATTCATTACAGTACTTGAACTTCTCGTTGTTTTCACTATGAACTTCTTTCAACAGATAAGAATTTGTTTAACCTCCCGTTGTTTTCACCTTGAACATCTATCATGTATTTTTGTTCAACCTCTCTCACAAGAACTTTTGAATTTACTCGGGCCGAGCACTTGAACTTCTAGCAACAAAACTTTCGGTCTTTGCTTTTCGTTCTTTTTTTTCATACAAATGCACACCTCGTAGTACGTGAACTTCTGGGAGTTATCAAACCAAACTTCTCTCGGTTACGTGAAAATATCTGAGTTTTTTTATAGACATTGCACCGCTCTACCTTTTTTACTTGAACTTCATTTGTGTATTTTTTTTAGAAATGTAAAAAATGGAGGTTTTTTAGAAACATCGAACTTCTTCGTTATTTCAAATTGAACTTATTTGTTTTATTCTCTAGTAACTAAAATCCATTTTTTCAAATAAATATCAACACAATACTGTTTTTCCAATTGAACTTCTTGATTGTATTCATTAGTAACGAGAAAACCTGAATTTTTTATATAAATTGAACTTCTCAATTTTTTAAAATTGAACTTTTTGGTTTTTAATCTTTAGTATTGGGGAAATCTTAGTTTTTTTATAAACATCAAATAGCTTCATTTTTTTAATTAGAACTTCTTGGTGTTATTCACACACTAGTAGAAATACGACCTTTAGTGCCGGTTCGTAAGGAAGGGTGGGCACTAAAGGTACCCCCTCCCTTTAGTGCCGGTTCAACACGAGCCCGTGCTAAAGGCCCACCACGTGGCACCAGCCCGCGCCGTGGTCCAACCAGTACTAAAGGATATATTTGTTTTTTTGAAATTTTGTTTTCAATTTTTTGAATTTTTTTTGTTTTTTTTTAATTCAGTTTTTTGAATTATTTGACGATTTAGCCTCTAACCACCCCTCATAACTTGTCAAGTGTACACCACTAATTCCAAATCATCTAACTTCCCGGTCGGTCACCCATCCTCTCACTACTCCAGCCTGAGCACGCTTAACTTCCGAGTTCTATTCCCCCTAGTCTCCAAGTCAGCACTTGTTGTTTTCCTGACAATAGTAAGCTGTCAATCCTATTAACCCTCAAGAGTTTAGCTCGAGTACGAAGTCACAAGTATCACTGTTTGAGCTTGAAACTATTATTTTAAAATACAATAATTATTTAGTAACACTAATATTTCTCGAATAAGTAGTTTGACCATAGTTTGACCACAGTTTGACCATATTTGACCAAAATTCAAAAAAAACTGAACTAATTATTTATTAACTCTAATATTATTGAATAATTATTTAGTAACACTAATATTTATTGAATAAGTAGTTTGGCCACAGTTTGACCAAAAATTCAAAAAAACTGAAATTTGAGCATAACTTTTTTTCCTTTGTGAATTTGATGATTCTAAAAATCTTCAACGGGGTTCCCCAGGTTGAAATCGGATGCGGATTTTAATTCCCTACATTTTGATATATTATACATTTTTTCCGACATCGTATGCAAAAGTTATAGCCGTTTTACGTTTTCATTACACTTTTTTGCAAAACATGTCCAAATTTATATTTTTAAATTTCCCTAACTACTAGATGTAGTAATATAACTACATCTCGAAGGATTTTAATTTTTGAAGTTTTTTTTAATTTTCTTTTGGCTTTTTTGCAAAACTGAAAAGGTGATAGGGGGGTAGAGTTTGAAAATTGCACGAACCCACACTAAAGGCTTGTCCCCTTTAGTGTGGGTCCGTGGCACGAACCGGTACTATAGGTTAGACCTTTAGTACCGGTTTGTGTCACAAACCGGTACTAAAGGGGCTCGTGGGGACCCGACCTGACGCCAGCCCGCCACTACCCCTTTAGTACCGGCTCGTGGCACCAACCCACACTAAAGGCTCAACACGAACCGGTACTAATGCATATGGTGCCTTTAGTGTCGGGCCAACTTCAAACCCACAATAATGTGTCTCACATTAGACCCTTTTTCTACTAGTGACTAGTAATGGGAAAAGTCCTAGTTATGTAATAAATATCGAACAGCTCAATTATTTAAAGTTGAACTTCTAGGTCTTATTTTTAAAAGGATGAAAAATCTATTTTTATAAACTTTTTGAACTGCTTGGTTTTTTAATTTGACCTTCTTGATATTGTAATAAACATTGAACTTCGCCATTATTTAAATTTGAACCTCTGGTTTTTTTGTAGAACGGGGGAAATCCATTTTCCCTATAAATTTTGAGTTGCTCTATTATTTTTTAATTTGGCCTTCTTGGGTTATTCGTTAGTAACAGGAAAAAAAATCCTAATGTAGTAATAAGCATTGAACCCCTCCGCTATTTGTATTTGAACTTCGAGTTTCTTTTAATGAAAAAGTAACCTTTTTATCTTTTATTTTCCTTTTAGTACTGAAAAATTCTCAATAATAGTGGTTTTATTCTGATTTCCACACTTTGTTATGTTATATTATATAATATATACAGACTGGCCTAATTGTTATATATGAAGTTCCAAAATTTAGAATCGTGGACTCTGTTAGGTGTGGTTTTTTTCCAAATTGAAATTGTACATGTTAAAAGCTGACTGTGTTTTAAAATTTCTGTTTTTTTTTCAAGGACAAAGTTTCTATTAAAATCACACACGTGGGATCACACACCCAGCAAAGACACAAGGGGTACCACACACAAAGTACGCTTGCTATAATACACACACAAACACACACTCAAGCAGTCACACCACACCAAGAACGCACACAACAAAGCACACCAACGCAAGCCTGTGCATGGCATTTGATTTGGCCCACAATCCTCCATCACGCTGACGCTCGCCGGCTCTCCACTCCATAGTTGAACTTCAGTTGCGCACATGCATACAAGGATCCATCAAGAGTCAACGTAATCTTCAATTAATTTCTTTAAATTTTGTTCCCGGCCCATGGCGTTCATCAATTGGCTCAATAATTCGGCATGGAACAGCAAAGCCACAACGTCTCTTTCGTTCTGCAGTACGCAGGTGCAAAAACTTGCCAGCATTGATTTTGAAAGAGTGTTGGTGTTCCAGAAAATATACTTTAACATACTTTTGATCTTCTCGAACAATTTCTTTTGACCTTCAGCCGTTTTTCCTTATTCCTATATAAGTGAGCCAACTTGACAACAACGTCGTGAGCGTCAATGAGGAAGGAGTCCCTAACACACACTGTTGCACCGACACCAGCTCCACCAGCAATACGACAAGCTGCAAAAAAATTCAGTTAACATCATGGTTCATAAACTACTATACATTTTTGTAGTTCACATCATGCTTCACAAACTACTAGACATCATGGTTCACGGGGAGAGACGAGTAGAGAGAAGTACAAGTCTTCTTTTTGTGTAGTGAACAATATAATCTTTTACAAGTCTTCTTCAGATATTACAGAAATAAATTAACTCTGAACTTGTAACTTGATAGAAACTGAACTTCGGTTCTTTTGGAAATTTGGGAGACAATGTGAGTTGCTTCCGCACAAGCCCCCAGCTACACACGCCTGGGAGAAGAGAAATCGAAAGCAGGCTTCTGTATATATCCAATCGATCACAAAAGTAGCAGCTTCATACCACAAGTTCAGAAGAACGTTCTACGGAGACTTCAAAACAACAAGCTAAAAGATTGAAAGGTTATAACCTGCAGCGTGACAGTCGACGTATAGCTGTTATAGAACTTGGCATACATCCATAGTAGAACTTCAGGGTGGCCACCGTATAGCTGTACTAGAACTTTTCACGAAACGTCTTTGCACTTGGTGTACAACGACCATAAGCGACAGCAGCCTCAAGCACGACCAGAGCCAACTCTCTGCAAGGGATCCTTTGTATCCTTAACTGCTTACAGTTACATTACTGATTAGGCTTATCTCTGAACCCAAACAGGTATGGCATTGAGCAAGAGTACACTCTCCTCCAGAAGGACGTGAACTAGCCTCTTGGCTGGCCCATTGGTGGCTACCCTGGCCCTCAGGCAAGAAAATTCTCAACAAATCTGTTCAAGCTTACATATAAAACATAAAACAAATATGTTCTTGAACTCAAAATTGTCCATAATTCACTAAAGGTAGTAGGTTTTCAAATGATATTGATTGTGTGCATTTGTGCAGGGGCCATACTACTGCGCCGCCGGCGCCGACAAGGCGTTCGGGCACGACATCATGGACGCCCACTACAAGGCCTGCCTTCACGCCGGGATCAACATCAGCGACATTAATGGGGAGGTCATGCCCGACCAGGTACGCAACTTGGGTTCCTCTCTTGTCAAAAATGCTCTGCTAGGCGTGGGGTGTGGAATTTCTGAACCTAATTCCTCATCTTGGTGACATGACACTGACAGTGGGAGTTCCAAGTCGGGCCGTCCCGACCAGCACCAGTTTATGTTGCTGCTACCGCCGGCGATGCGGAGCAGTCCGCGACGACGACAGGGGCGCAGTCTGTGACGACCCCAGTGCCTGCGATGTCATCCCTGGCCTAGTCAGGTCGGGATCCTGCCGGATCCATGCGCACCGGTGCTCACGCGGGACGGCAGATGCGGCAGGGGCGCGCTGGATGGTGGGCAGCGACGGCGACGTCAGAGTTGGTGGTGAAGGGTTTGCGCTGGGTGGTGGAGATGGTGGCGGGGGCTGGGGGGTCTGGGGCGGCGCCGGCGAGCTGGTATGGGTGGGCGACGGTGAATCCGAATCGATGGTTTCTTGGGGCAGTGGCGCCTTGGGTTGTCGGGGCGGCGGCGGCGGCACACGATGTCAGGGCAGGGGCGGGGGCACGCGGGGTCAGGGCCGGGGGTGGCGGCGGCGCGAGGGATCATGGACGGGGCGGCGGGTTGGTCGGGGGGTTCCTGGGGCGGCGACGGCTGGGTCAGGATGGAGGGGAGATTGGGAGGTGCGGGATGGTTGGGTGGGCTATTTTTTTTGTTCGCTGCCGGTTCGGGTGTTCGGAAACATCCCGATCTGACCCTATATAGAATAGTGCCACTCTCTCTCTCTCTCCCCCCCTCTCTCTCTCTCTATATATATATACATATATGTATATATATATATATGAGTTTCGGTCCTCTACAACATTCACTTATTGCTATTTCTTTAAGTTGCTTTTTTTGCTAAGTGAATGTGATCGGACCCTTCCCCCTCTATGCTATACTCAACCCAATCTATTCACAAATTCTTCATGTGTGTTCTATTTCAAACTCGTTCAAAATCTTCACTGTGTCCTTGTCAACTGAAGAATTTGCAAACGGAACTTTTAACTTATTTTATCTAAATTTTCGGCTTTGCCGCTCAAACCGTTCCACATTCCACGATAACACTTATCTATTCACCCACGATCTCACACGATCGCCAACTCTGAGTACGTGGGTGGCACATGTCAAGCGAATGAGAAGGGTGAGGGGCACGTTCGTCCAATTTCTTCAAGCGAACAGTTTTTCACCGTGTCTATAAATACCCCTCCCCTTCATCACTTCTCTTTTACTCCGCTCGACCTCACTCCAGCTCGAGCTTCTCAAACCCTAGCGCCGCCGCTACTTCATCGTCGCCGGTGAGGAAGAGCTTCACTGCCTCGACCTCGTCGCCGTCGTACTCGTGCCGGCTGTGGATTTCTTCACTCCGCCGCCGCCGTAGTTGTCTTCCTCAGCCGAGTTAGGGTGCGAAAGATCTGAACTGACGAACTTCACTTCTACACTTCCCAGTTCGTCGTATTCTTCGCCCAGGGTAATTAAAAGTTACTTTTACTGCCCTCTTTGATTCAAATGATTTTTACAAAATGTTCAAACGTGTTTTTCTTCAAATCCTCACACACTAAAACACCTCACATGTCATATGTTCTTGATTCGTTTCTCTAAGCAATATTTTTCTTCATGATTCCTCAATTGTGTGGATTTTTGATCTGTACAACTCTGGAAGCTAAGACAAAGAACGCTTAGTGAATTTTTTCAAGACTCATCTGGTCAAATTCCTCAAACTTGTTGTTTTTGCAAAACCTTCTCAGAACGCATATGACCTCTCTAAATTCCTCGCAACTATACTCTGTTCACATGTACTCATGTCTGCTGCTGAATCACTAGGTTCTCATCAACTTAACTCATTTGCAGCGTTCCTCGAAGAAAAGTTGCACACCTCTTCAGAAAATTCAGTTGTTCATGTTCCTCGTCTAAAGAAAATGGCTGACGATAAGAAGCCACAGAAAGGAGGAAAGAGGCCTGAGGTCAACACATCGTTTGAAATCCCTAATGACATTTATGCTGGGTACTGCACACCCCTTGAGGAGGAAAAAAATCAATGCAAGGTGCGTATTCAAAAGATTGAGAGGAGATGGGCACGAGAATGGAGGGAGTACAGATATGTCACTCCCAAGTACATGAAGAAATTCGCTGTTACCCCTCCATGCTCAAGACCTCCATTGGCACTTGGCCAAGTAGCTGATCCCACTAGCCTCAAGCGCGGTGAGGACTATCCTGAAGAATAGGCCAAGCGCCAGGACAAATTGGCCAAACAGGCAAAAGAAGCAGTGAGGAAATTTAATGAAGACTCTGCTGCTGCTGCTACCACTGCTGAGGCCTCTGCAAGCAAGCCGAAGAAGGCCATGGAAAAGAAGCCTGCTCATAAGCCAAGTGCTTCACCCTCAATGCCCTCACGACCAGATTCTTCAAAGCCCTCACAACCAACTCCTCAAGCTGCTCCGGCTCCTCCAAAGTCTTCAGCTCCTCCACCAAAGTCCTTAGCTGCTCCGACCAAATCCTCAACACCTGTGCATCTGGCCACATGCCAAAGGACAACATGCATCTCTATTGCCTCAGGAGCTTCTGCTAGTTCCTCAGCTGCACAAAATTCTTCAACTGGCCCCTCTCTACTGAAGACAAAGGCCACTGCTGGATGTGGCTCTCGCCCAAGTCCTCACAAGAAGCAGGTCGCCTTCCAAGTGCCATCTGATGAAGACGAAGCTGATGATGATGAACTTGCCGAAATCATCAGAGACAGGCGGCTCAAGGCCGCTAGAGCCAAAGGCACAAATGTGCCTCTTCTTTTGGATCCCAAGTTGATCCTTGATTACATCGATCTCTGGCACAAGGACCCCAACACCCCTATGCCTGATTTCAAGCTGACTCCTAGCCAAAGTCATATGCTGACTGCCTTCATCCAAGAAGAAAAATGGATATTTGAAAAGGCCAGGCAGATCAAGAAAGCGCAGTACAAGAAGGAGCGCTTCCTGAAGAAAAACGTTGTCTCTATGACAATTGAAGAACTTGTCACTATTCAATCAGAGATCAAGAAACTCAATGATGAATTTGACGTATACCATGCTGAATGGCTTGGAGCCAAAGTCAGGTTTGTGAAATTGACTGAAAAGTTTACTTCCAATGTTACAGCCCCAACACAACAAGAAAATCCTCAGGCTGAAGCATCTGCTCAGCCGACTGAAGAAAATGCCAGCACTACTGATGATATTCAGGCTGCTAAAGAAACTCAAAGTTTCAGGGCTGATGACTGCATTCCAGCCACTGAAGAAATTGCCAGGGCAACCATTAGTGTTGCGCCTGAAGAAACTGAAGAAGCCAGGGCAACTGCATCAGTTGTGCCTGAAGAATTTGAACCAAATTTCTCTGCTCCTCCTGCGCCTTCACCAACTCCGATCCTTCCATCTGCAACAGATGTGAAGAAAACCAAGGTTGCAGCGTGCATCGGTGAAGAAAAAGAAGGCATCAACTTCATCAGATTCTTCAGCTCCGAAGAAGATGAAGCCACTGACTAGTTGAAAGTGCGTTATATCGACTAGAGGGGGGTGAATAGGCGATTTTTATGAAATTCTTCACTGAGGAATTTTCTAGTGAGGAAATTCCTTAGCGAAGAACTACTTGCAGCGGAATAAGTACTCAGAAGTAAACATAACAGAATACATGCATGGTCATCATGATGAAATGAAGACAAACACAGAGTATAGAAAGCGTAAACACAGGATAGCACAAGATGAAGACAAACAGAATGAAGAAATTGAACTGAGGAAATTGAGAAAGTCTTCAGTCAGAGTCTTCAAACACAGATATGAACAAGCAACCAACACAGTAATGAGGAAACGAAAGTGTTGAGGAAATAGAACCAGTCGGCTTGGTGAAGACAATGATTTGGTAGACCAGTTCCAACTGCTGTCTCAGTTGTACATCTGGTTGGAGCGGGTGAGTATTTAAACTCGTGGACACCCAGTCCCGGACACATAGTCCTCACCGTATTCTCCTTGAGCTAAGGACACACAGTCCTCGCCCAATCACTCATGGCAAGTCTTCAGGTGACTTCCGAACCTTCACAAACTCAGCCACTCGGCGATCCACAATTCCTCTTGAATGCTCTAGACCATGACGCCTAACCGTATGGAAGAAGCACAGTCTTCAAAGGTAACAAGCGTCAGATCCACGCAGGATCAATCTCTTCAGTGATGCTCAATCACTTTGGGTTTGTAGGTGTTTGGGTTTGGGTTTTGGATTTTCCTCACTTGATGATTTTCGCTCAAAGTCCTCGGAGGATGGGATGCTCTCAAATGACAAGTGTCAGTTTCTCTCGGAGCAGCCAACCAGCTAGTGGTTGTAGGGGGCGGCTATTTATAGACTAGGGAGCATCCCGACATGATAAGACATAAAGGCCCTTCAATGATATGACCGTTGGATGGATAAGATATTTTGGGACAACTGGTGCGTAGCACAGCAACGGTCGGAAATTTGAGGTACTAATTCTTCAGGGCTATCATGTTCCTCACTGTGTAGGCAATCTGCACTGGCGAATTCCTAACTCCTCAGTCAGAACAAAGTCCTCAGTGATCAGAAGAACTGCGTCTCTATCATTGAAGAATATGACTGAACTGTATGAGAATTCCAATGGCTTCACTCGAAGGGATTGGTGAAGGAAATATGCCCTAGAGGCAATAATAAAGATATTATTTATTTCCTTATTTCATGATAAATGTTTATTATTCATGCTAGAATTGTATTAACCGGAAACATAATACATGTGTGAATACATAGACAAACAGAGTGTCACTAGTATGCCTCTACTTGACTAGCTCGTTAATCAAAGATGGTTATGTTTCCTAACCATAGACAAAGGAGTTGTTATTTGATTAACGGGATCACATCATTAGTTGAATGATCTGATTGACATGACCCATTCCATTAGCTTAGCACCCAATCGTTTAGTATGTTGCTATTACTTTCTTCACGACTTATACATGTTCCTATGACTATGAGATTATGCAACTCCCGTTTGCCGGAGGAACACTTTGGGTGCTACCAAACGTCACAACGTAACTGGGTGATTATAAAGGAGCATTACAGGTGTCTCCAAAGGTAGATGTTGGGTTGGCGTATTTCGAGATTAGGATTTGTCACTCCGATTGTCGGAGAGGTATCTCTGGGCCCTCTCGGTAATGCACATCACTTAAGCCTTGCAAGCATTGCAACTAATGAGATAGTTGCGGGATGATGTATTACGGAACGAGTAAAGAGACTTGCCGGTAACGAGATTGAACTAGGTATTGGATACCGACGATCGAATCTCGGGCAAGTAACATACCGATGACAAAGGGAACGACGTATGTTGTTATGCGGTCTGACCGATAAAGATCTTCGTAGATTATGTAGGAGCCAATATGGGCATCCAGGTCCCGCTATTGGTTATTGACCGGAGACGTGTCTCGGTCATGTCTACATCATTCTCGAACCCGTAGGGTCCGCACGCTTAAGGTTACGATGACAGTTATATTATGAGTTTATGCATTTTGATGTATCGAAGGTTGTTCGGAGTCCCGGATGTGATCACGGACATGACGAGGAGTCTCGAAATGGTCGAGACGTAAAGATTGATATATTGGAAGCCTATGTTTGGATATCGGAAGTGTTCCGGGTGAAATCGGGATTTTACCGGAGTACCGGGAGGTTACCGGAACCCCCCGGGAGCTATATGGGCCTTAGTGGGCTTTAGTGGAAAGGAGAAAGGGGCAGCACAAGGTAGCTGTGCGCCTCCCCCTTCCCCTAGTCCTATTAGGACTAGGAGAGGTGGCTGGCCCCCTCTCTCTCTTTCCCCCTCAAGGAGTCCTATTCCAACTAGGATTGGGGGGAGGGGAATTCTACTCCCAGAGGGAGTAGGACTCTCCTGGCGCGCCCTATGTGGCCGGCCAGCCTCCCCCCTTTGGTCCTTTATATACTGAGGCAGAGGCACCCCAGAAACAGACAAGTTGATCCACGTGATCTATTCCTTAGCCGTGTGCGGTGCCCCCAGCCACCATATTCCTCGATAATACTGTAGCGGAGTTTAGGCGAAGCCCTGCTGCTGTAGTGCATCAAGATCGTCACCATGCCGTCGTGCTGACAGAACTCTTCCCCGACACTTTGCTGGATCGGAGTCCGGGGATCGTCATCGAGCTAAACGTGTGCTCGAACTCGGAGGTGCCGTAGTTTCGGTACTTGATCGGTTGGATCGTGAAGACGTACGACTACTTCCTCTATGTTGCGTCAACGCTTCTGCAGTCGGTCTGCGTGGGCACGTAGACAATACTCTCCCATCTTGTTGCTATGCATCACATGATCTTGCGTGTGCATAGGATTTTTTTTGAAATTACTACGAAATCCATCAGTGGCATCCGAGCCTAGGTTATTTATGTTGATGTTATATGCACGAGTAGAACACAAGTGAGTTGTGGGCGATATAAGTCATACTGCCTATCAGCATGTCATACTTTGGTTCGGCGGCATTGTTGGACGAGACGACCCGGACCAACATTACGTGTACGCTTACGCGAGACCGGTTCCCCCGACGTGCTTTGCACATAGGTGGCTTGCGGGCGACTGTCTCTCCAAATTTAGTTGAACCAAGTGTGGCTACGCCCGGTCCTTGCGAAGGTTAAAACGGAGTCTATTTGACAAACTATCGTTGTGGTTTTGATGCGTAGGTGAGATTGGTTCTTGCTTAAGCCCGTAGCAGCCACGTAAAACTTGCAACAACAAAGTAGAGGTTGTTTTTGCAGGGCATGTTGTGATGTGATATGGTCAAGGCATGATGCTGAATTTTATTGTATGAGATGATCATGTTTTGTAGCCGAGTTATCGGCAACTGGCAGGAGCCATATAGTTGTCACTTTATTGTATGCAATGCAATCGCGATGTAATGCTTTACTTTATTACTAAACGGTAGTGATAGTCGTGGAAGCATAAGATTGGCGAGATGACAATGATGCTACGATGGAGATCAAGGTGTCGCGCCGGTGACGATGGTGATCATGACGGTGCTTCAGAGATGGAGATCACAAGCACAAGATGATGATGGCCATATCATATCACTTATATTGATTGCATGTGATGTTTATCTTTTTATGCATCTTATCTTGCTTTGATTGACGGTAGCATTATAAGATGATCTCTCACTAAATTATCAAGAAGTGTTCTCCCTGAGTATGTTCCGTTGCCAAAGTTCGTCGTGCCCAGACAGCACGTGATGATCGGGTGTGATAAGCTCTACGTCCATCTACAACGGGTGCAAGACAGTTTTGCACACGCAGAATACTCAGGTTAAACTTGACGAGCCTAGCATATGCAGATATGGCCTCGGAACACGGAGACCGAAAGGTCGAGCGTGAATCATATAGTAGATATGATCAACATAACGATGTTCACCATTGAAAACTACTCCATCTCACGTGATGATCGGTTATGGTTTAGTTGATTTGGATCACGTAATCACTTAGAGGATTAGAGGGATGTCTATCTAAGTGGGAGTTCTTTAACTAATTTGATTAACTGAACTTAAATTTATCATGAAACTTAGTCCTAGTAGTATTTTGCAAATTATGTTGTAGATCAATAGCTCGCGTTGTTGCTTCCCTGTGTTTATTTTGATATGTTCCTAGAGAAAATTGTGTTGGAAAATGTTAGTAGCAAAGATGCAGATTGGATCCGTGATCTGAGGTTTATCCTCATTGCTGCACAGAAGAATTGTGTCCTTGATGCACCACTAGGTGACGGGCCTATTGCAGGAGGAGATGCAGACGTTATGAACGTTTGGCTAGCTCAATATGATGACTACTTGATAGTTTAGTGCACCATGCTTAACAGCTTAGAATCGGGACTTCAAAGGCGTTTTGAACGTCATGGAGCATATAAGATGTTCCAGGAGTTGAAGTTAATATTTCAAGCAAATACCCGAGTTGAGAGATATGAAAGTCTCCAACAAGTTCTATAGCTAAAAGATGGAGGAGAATTGCTCAACTAGTGAGCATGTGCCCAGATTGTCTGAGTACACCAATCGCTTGAATCAAGTGGGAGTTAATCTTCCAGATAAGATAGTGATTGACAGAATTCTCTAGTCACCATCACCAAGTTAGTAGAACTTTGTGATGAACTATGATATGCAAGGGATAACAGAAACAATTCCCAAGCTCTTCGTAATGCTGAAATTGACGAAGGTAGAAATCGAGAAAAACATCAAGTATTGATGCTAGACAAGACCACTAGTTTCAAGAAAAGGGCAGAGGGAAGAAGGGGAACTTCAAGAAGAACAACAAGCAAGTTGCTGCTCAAGTGAAGAAGCCCAAGTCTGGTCCTAAGCCTGAGACTAAGTGTTTCTACTGCAAAGGGACTGGTCACTGGAAGCGGAACTACCCCAAGTGATTGGCAGATAAAAAAGGATGGCAAAGTGAACATAAGTATATTTGATATACATGTTATTGATGTGTACTTTACTAGTGTTTATAGCAACCCCTCAGTATTTGATACTAGTTCAGTTGCTAAGATTAGTAACTCGAAACGGGAGTTGCAGAATAAACAGAGACTAGTTAAGGGTGAAGTGACGATGTGTGTTGGAAGTGGTTCCAAGATTGATATGATCATCATCGCACACTCCCTATACTTTCGGGATTAGTGTTGAACCTGAATAAGTGTTATTTGGTGTTTGCGTTAAGCATGAATATGATTTGATCATGTTTATTGTAATACGGTTATTCATTTAAGTAAGAGAATAAATTGTTGTTCTGTTTACATGAATAAAACCTTATATGGTTACACACCCAATGAAAATAGTTCGTTGGATCTCGATCGTAGTGATACACATAATCATGATATTGAAATCAAAAAGATGCAAAGTTAATAATGATAGTGCAACTTATTAGTAGCACTGCCGTTTAGGTCATATTGGTGTAAAGCGCATGAAGAAACTCCATGCTGATGGGATTTTGGAATCACTTGATTATGAATCACTTGATGCTTGCGAACCATGCCTCATGGGCAAGATGACTAAGACTCCATTCTCCAGAGCGAGCAACTGACTTATTGGAAATAATACATACTGATGTATGCGGTCCGATGAGTGTTAAGGCTCACGGCAAGTATCGTTATTTTCTGAACTTCACAGATGATTTGAGCAGATATGGGTATATCTACTTGATGAAACATAAGTCTGAAACATTTGAAAAGTTCAAAGAATTTCAGAGTGAAGTGGGAAATCATCGTGACAAGAAAATAAAAGTTTCTACGATCTGATCGCGGAGACAAATATTTGAGTTACGAGTTTGGTCTTCAATTAAAACAATGTGGAATAGTTTGACAAACTCATGCCACATGGAACACCACAGCATAATGGTGTGTCCGAACGTCATAACCGTACTTTATTGGATATAGTGCAATCTATGATGTCTCTTACCGATCTACCACTATTGTTTTGGGGTTATGCATTAGAGATAGTTGCATTCACGTTAAATAGGACACCATCTAAATCCGTTGAGACGACACCGTATGAACTATGGTTTGGCAAGAAACCTAAGCTGTCGTTTCTTAAAGTTTGGGACTGCGATGCTTATGTGAAAAAGTTTTAACATGATAAGCTCGAACCCAAATCGGAGAAGTAAATCTTCATAGTATATCCAAAGGAAACTATTGGATACACCTTCTATCACAGATCCGAGGGCAAGACTTTTGTTGCTAAATTCGGAAACTTTCTAGAGAAGGAGTTTCTCTCGAAAGAAGTGAGTGGGAGGAAAGTAGAAAACTTGATAAGGTAATTGTACCTTCTCCCTTATTGGAAAGTAGTTCATCACAGAAATCTGTTCTTGTGACTACTACACCAATTAGTGAGGAAGCTAATGATGATGATCATGTAACTTCAGATCAAGTTACTACCGAATCTCGTAGGTAAACCAGAGTGAGATCCGCACCAGAGTGGTACGGTAATCCTGTTCTGGAAGTCGTGTTACTAGACCATGACAAACTTGCGAACTATGAGGAAGCGATGGTGAGCCCAGATTCCGCAAAGTGGCTTGAAGCCATGAGATCTGAGATGGGATCCATGTATGAGAACAAAGTATGGACTTTGGTTGACTTGCCCGATGATCGGCAAGCAATTGAGAATAAATGGATCTTCAAGAGGAAGACGGACGCTGATAGTAGTGTTACTATCTACAAAGCCAGACTTGTCGAAAAATGTTTTTGACAAAGTTCAAGGTGTTGACTACGATGAAATTTTCTCATTCGTAGCGATGCTTAAGTATGTCCAAATCATGTTAGCAATTGCCGCAATTTTATGAAATCTGGCAAATGGATAAACAAAACTACATTCCTTAATGGATTTAAAGAAGAGTTGTATATGATACAACTAGAAGGTTGTCAATCCTAAAGGTGCTAACAAAATATGCAAGCTCCAGCGATCCATCTATGGACTGGTACAAGCATCTCGGAGTTGGAATATACGTTTTGATAAGTTGATCAAAGCATATAGTTTTATACAGACTTGCGGTGAAGCCTGTATTTACAAGAAAGTGAGTGGGAGCACTACAACATTTCTGATAAGTATATGTGTATGACATATTGTTGATCGGAAATAATGTAGAATTATTCTGTAAAGCATAAAGGAGTGTTTGAAAGGAGTTTTTCAAAGAAAGACTTCGGTGAAGCTGCTTACATATTGAGCATCAAGATCTATAGAGATAGATCAAGACAATTGATAAGTTTTTTCAATAAGTACATACCTTGACAAGATTTTGAAGTAGTTCAAAATGGAGCAGTCAAAGAAAGAGTTCTTGCCTGTATTACAAGGTGTGAAGTTGAGTAAGACTCAAAGCCCGACCACGGCAGAAGATAGAAAGAGAATGAAAGTCATTCCCTATGCCTCAGCCATAGGTTCTATAAAGTATGCCATGCTGTGTACCAGATCTATTGTATACCCTACACTGTGTTAAGCAAGGGAGTACAATAGTGATCTAAGAGTAGATCACTGGACAGCGGTCAAAATTATCCTTAGTGGAATAAGGAAATATTTCTCAATTATGGAGGTGAACAAAAAAGGTTCGTCGTAAAAAGTTACGTCGATGCACGTTTTGACACAGATCTGGATGACTCTAAGTCTCGATCTAGATACATATTGAAAGTGGGAGCAATTAGCTAGAGTAGCTCCGTGCAGAGCATTGTTGACATAAATATTTGCAAAATACTTACGGATCTAAATGTGACAGACCCGTTGACTAAAATTATCTCACAAGCAAAACATGATCACACCTTAGTACTCTTTGGGTGTTAATCACATAGCGATGTGAACTAGATTACTGACTCTAGTAAAACCCTTTGGGTGTTGATCACATATCGATGTGAACTATGGGTGTTAATCACATGGTGATGTGAACTATTGCTGTTAAATCACATGGCGATGTGAACTAGATTATTGACTCTAGTGCAAGTGGGAGACTAAAGGAAATATGCCCTAGAGGCAATAATAAAGTTATTATTTATTTCCTTATTTCATGATAAATGTTTATTATTCATGCTAGAATTGGATTAACCGGAAACATAATACATGTGTGAATACATAGACAAACAGAGTGTCACTAGTATGCCTCTACTTGACTAGCTCGTTAATCAAAGATGGTTATGTTTCCTAACCATAGACAAAGGAGTTGTTATTTGATTAACGGGATCACATCATTAGTTGAATGATCTGATTGACATGACCCATTCCATTAGCTTAGCACCCAATCGTGTAGTATGTTGCTATTGCTTTCTTCATGACTTATACATGTTCCTATGACTATGAGATTATGCAACTCCCGTTTGCCGGAGGAACACTTTGGGTGCTACCAAACGTCACAACGTAACTGGGTGATTATAAAGGAGCATTACAGGTGTCTCCAAAGGTAGATGTTGGGTTGGCGTATTTCGAGATTAGGATTTGTCACTCCGATTGTCGGAGAGGTATCTCTGGGCCCTCTCGGTAATGCACATCACTTAAGCCTTGCAAGCATTGCAACTAATGAGATAGTTGCGGGATGATGTATTACGGAACGAGTAAAGAGGCTTGCCGGTAACGAGATTGAACTAGGTATTGGATACCAACGATCAAATCTCGGGCAAGTAACATACCGATGACAAAGGGAACGACGTATGTTGTTATGCGGTCTGACCGATAAAGATCTTCGTAGAATATGTAGGAGCCAATATGGGCATCTAGGTCCCGCTATTGGTTATTGACCGGAGACGTGTCTCGGTCATGTCTACATCGTTCTCGAACCCGTAGGGTCCGCACGCTTAAGGTTACGATGACAGTTATATTATGAGTTTATGCATTTTGATGTACCGAAGGTTGTTCGGAGTCCTGGATGTGATCACGGACATGACGAGGAGTCTCGAAATGGTCGAGACATAAAGATTGATATATTGGAAGCCTATGTTTGGATATCGGAAGTGTTCCGGGTGAAATCGGGATTTTACCGGAGTACCGGGAGGTTACCGGAACCCCCCGGGAGCTATATGGGCCTTAGTGGGCTTTAGTGGAAAGGAGAAAGGGGCAGCACAAGGTGGCTGTGCGCCTCCCCCCTTCCCCTAGTCCTATTAGGATTAGGAGAGGTGGCCGGCCCCCTCTCTCTCTTTCCCCTCTCAAGGAGTCCTATTCCAACTAGGATTGGGGGGGGGGGGGAATCGTACTCCCAGAGGGAGTAGGACTCTCCTGGCGCGCCCTATGTGGCCGGCCAGCCTCCCCCCTTTGGTCCTTTATATACTGAGGCAGAGGCACCCCAGAAACACACAAGTTGATCCACGTGATCTATTCCTTAGCCGTGTGCGGTGCCCCCAGCCACCATATTCCTCGATAATACTGTAGCGGAGTTTAGGCGAAGCCCTGCTGCTGTAGTGCATCAAGATCGTCACCACACTGTCGTGCTGACGGAACTCTTCCCCGACACTTTGCTGCATCGGAGTACGGGGATCGTCATCGAGCTAAACGTGTGCTCGAACTCGGAGGTGCCGTAGTTTCGGTACTTGATCGGTTGGATCGTGAAGACGTACGACTACTTCCTCTACGTTGCGTCAACGCTTCCGCAGTCGGTCTGCGTGGGTATGTAGACAATACTCTCCCATCTCGTTTCTATGCATCACATGATCTTGCGTGTGCGTAGGAAATTTTTTGAAATTACTATGAAACCCATCAAATGGTAGGTGTAGGATTTGAGTTGAGCATCACATGGAAATTTTTCCTTAGTATTTCCTCGACCCCCTTTAACAGTACGGTGTTTCCTATGACTCAAGAAAGAGAAAATGAAACTATGAAAACAAAAGTCTTCACGCTTCATGTTCCTCGAATGAATACCAAGTCTTCAAGGTCACACCAATTTCTTCACTTTCAAATTCTTCAGAAAGTCTTCAGAATATCAAAGTCTTCAGTCGAAGAACTTCATTTTTAGGGGTCGACTTTCTCTGTAAATATCAAACTCCTCATAGACTTATGGACCTGTGTACACTCATAAACACATTAGATCCTTAACCTATAAGTCTTCAATACACCAAAATCACTAAGGGGCACTAGATGCACTTACAATCTCCCCTTTTTTGGTGATTGATGATAATATAGGTTAAGTTTTCAACGGGGATAAATATATGAAGTGTAAATACTGATATTGAGGAATTTGATTGCAAGATATAGAAGAACTCCCCCTGAAGATGTGCATAGCGAGGAATTTGCTTTTGAAGCAATGCACACTTGAAGAGTTGAATCATGGAGATCTCCCCCTATATCTTGTAATTCATACACGCATTTGATATATAGCATGAAGAATTTGAAATTCATGATGAAATATGGTGACTGATGTAATTCAGCATGTGTGCGATAAAATTAACGAGGAATAAGCATGCAGAATAGCGTAGCAGAAGTATGAGACCACCATCGGGTTTAAGTTTACAACTCAATCCAATAAAAGTTTCAGAAGAACGAGAGTTGTAACTTAGCAAAAAAACGTTGGGCGATAAAGTAGACCCGCTTGAAGACTAACTCAAATTTCTCCCCCTTTGTCATCGAATGACCAAAATGATCGAAGCTGAGGACTAACGCCCCTGAAGATAATCAAGTTGATGGAGGAGCGCCAGCGTTGTCGGGGTCGGTTGTTGAAGTAGGGCCTGCCGCAGTGTCATCCAAGTCTTCATTTTCATCAGTGCACGCGATGAAGAATAGGAGCTGGCCACCAGAGAAGGAACCTTGACCTTCTTGTATTTCTTCGGAGGAGGTGCAGCCCAGTCAAAATCTTCTTCAAGACCCATTTTCTTCAGATCTTCAGCGCTGTAGACTTGAGACAGAATAGCCGAGGTGCGGTTGAGGGTTTCATGGAGGTAGTAGTGGTTTTCCTTCACTGCATTGTGTGTTGAAGTCATGTTGTGAAGAATTGAACCAAACTGACACTTGACCCATTTGTGATTGCGATCAACCTTCTGATGAAGACTGAGGAGTAACTCACGATTAGTCATCACCCTGGGTGCTGTGGCTTGAGGATTTTGCTTGGCATTGTTGGCGGCAGAGTCATGTGTGGCAGAGTCATCATTGGTGGAATAGGATGCAGCCTTGCGAAATTGACCATCCAATGGACGAATGCCTTCAATTGGAGGCAAGTAGATGCAGTGGTTCAGAGTGTCAGCCTTGTAATTGAGTGAAGACCTTGTCCTGATGAATCTCATAATCCATGGCGCATAAGGCTTCAGCTCAAACGGTGACATAGCAATATTGGCCAGAGTCCTGATGAAGAAATCATGGAAGTTGACGGGAATGCCATGAATGATGTTGAAAAGCAGATTCTTCATGATGCCAACGACTTCTTCATCATTTGAGTCATGGCCTTTGATAGGACTCATTGTCTTCGACAGAATGCGATAGACAGTCCGAGGCACATACAGTAATACCTTGACGAGGAAATTGGTTCGAGGGGCCTGCCCTGGCTTCAAAGGCTTCATCAAAACTTGCATGTAGTGATTTGAAAGCTCAGGTTCACTATAGACACAACGTGAAGCTTCAAGGGGAGGACTGAGTGGTAGGGCACGAAGCAATTCAGACGCTGGTGCCTTGTGATGAGTATTTTTAGACATCCAGTCGAGCACCCATGAATTCACATCTTCAGAGTCTCCTGTGATGTGCAGCATTGCGTAGAACTGAAGAATGAGTTCTTCATTCCAATCACAGATGTCAGTGCAGAAGTTAAGTAGCCCAGCGTCATGAGGAACACTAAGGACTGGCTCGAAGCACGGCAGAGACTCCATATCCACGTGAGGAATATGTGCATGATCGAAGACTTTGTCTTTGTTGAATAGCACTGAGGAATAGAAATTTGCTTGACTAGCAGTCCAGAAACGCCTCTTCCTTATGCGAGCAGTGTCATATGGGTTGTAATCAGTGAAGAATACGTGCTCGCCAAAGAAGTCTTCAGCCTTGAACTTTTTCTTCCTTGAGGACGGATCCTTTGGCTTTGGCAGAGGGGTGTCGGTGAGTTGCATCATGACCTCAGGAATCGCGATCAGGTTCATCGGTCTGAGGAATTTCTGGTTTCTCCTCAGGTGTAGTCTGAGTTGTCACATTTTCAGCAGCAGCAGTTTCTTTAGCACTTGTGGCTGGTATGTCTTCATGGACAGACGAGGTGGGATGAGTTTCTTCAGAGCCCAATTGAACTGTTGGTGCAGGGGAGTGAGGAATTTGCTGTAGTGGGGTGAAGAGTGGAGAATTGGGATGCTGACTATCCCAAAAGTCATCATTCATCACTGGTGTTGTGCTTCCAATGTCCACGTCTTCATCATCAATTTCTTCAACACCAGCCTCTTCAGCAGTAAACTGAGGCATTGGTGATGATACCACTGGGGTTGAAGGGGTCGTATCCACTTCAATTTCCTCATCAATCTGCTCTGACGAAGCAGCAGATTGAGTTTCTTCATCAGATCCGCTTGGGATCTCATATTCTTCACCAAAAGGAACAATGTCCTTTGATGGCATGGTGGAAATTGGAACAACATCGATCGGATTTGCAAAAGAGCTGGTCATAGGCTTCATCTTCTTTGGGGCTGAAGATTCTGAAGCACTTGATGCTTTCCTTTTCTTCACTACAGCTCGCTCTGCAGCCTTGGTCTTCTTCACATATGATGCAGATGGAAGGATAGGAGTTGGTGTAGGCGCGGGAGGAGCTAAGGAATTTGTTTGAATTTCCTCAGGCGCAACTGATGCAGTTGCCCTGACTTCTTCAGATTCTTCAGGCGCACCACTAGTGGATGCCCTGGCAATTTCTTTAGCAGCTGGAATGGAGTCATTAGCCCTGGAACTAGCATTTTCTTCAGCATCCTGAAAGTCATCAGCAGTGCTGGCATGTTCTTCAGTGGGCTGAGCAGAAGCTTCAGCTTGAGGAACTTCTTGTTGCGATGGGGCTGTAACATTTGTGATTTTTTCAGTCAGTTTCACAAACCTGACTTTGGCTCCTTTCCAATCAGCATAGTATGAATTGAATTTGTTGCTGAGGGTTTTGATGTCAGACTGAATTTTGATGAGTTCATCAGTCGACATTTTGACCATGTTGGTCTTCAGAAACTTCTCTTTCTTGTACTGGGCCTTCTTGATCTGCCTGGCCTGGTCATACTTCCACTTCTCCACTTGAATGAAGTGAGTCAGCATGTGATTTTGACCAGGTGTTAACTTGAAGTCAGGCATAGGTGTATTTGGGTCCTTATGCCAGAGATCAATGTAATCGAGGATCGCCCTTGGATCCAAAAGTAGTGGCACAGGTGTGCCTTTGGCTCTAGCGGCCCTTTGTTGTCTATCTCTAATGATGTCCGCAAGTTCATCATCATCAGCCTCATCATCTTCAGGTGGCTCTTGGAAGGCGACCTGTTTCTTCTTAGGACTTGGCCGAGGACCTCATCCAGCAGTTGCCTTGGTCTTCAGTAGAGTGGGGCCAAATGAGGAATTTGGTGCAGCTGAGGAACTTGCTGAGACACCAGAGGCAATTGAGATGCCTGCAGTCCTTTGGCACGAGGCCAGATGCACAGGTGCTGAGGACTTTGTCGGAACAACTGAGGACTTTGGAGGAACAGGAGCAGCTAGAGGAATTGGTTTTGAAGATTTTGAAGTTCCTAGCTGTGAGGGCGCAGCTGAGGAACTTGGCCGTGAGGGCAGTGTTGGTGAAGCACTTGGCTTACGAGCAGGCTTCTTTGCCATTGATTTCCTTGGCTTGACAGAGGCCTCAGTGGCAGCAGTAGCAGCAGCAGCAGAATCTTCGTTGAATTTCCTCACTACTTCTCTGGCTTGTCTTACTAACTTGGCTTGACGCCTGGCCCATTCTTCAAGGAAGTCCTCACCGCGTTTGACGCTATTGGGATCAGCCACTTGGCCAGGTGCCAATGGGGCTCTTGGGCACGGAGGGTTGAGAGCGAATTTCTTCATATACTTTGGTGTTACATATCTGTACTCCCTCCATTCTCTTGCCCATCTCCTTTCTATCCTCTGAATGCGCACCTTGCGCTGATTTTTGTTCTCTTTGCCAAACTTGGCTTCATCAGGTGTGCAGTATTCTTTATAAATGTCCTCAGGGATCTCAAAAGCAATCATGACCTTAGGTTTCTTTCCTCCTTTATGTGGTTTCTTACTGTCTGCCATATTCTTCAGCTGAGGAATTTGAACGATCGAATTCTCTGAAGAAGTATGCAGTTTTTCTTCGAGGAACGCTGCAAATGAGTTAAGTTGACGAGAACCTAGTGATTCAGCAGCGGACATGAGTACCTGTGAACAGAATATAGTTGCGAGGAATTTGGAGAGGTCATATGCGTTCTCAAAAGGTTTTTCAAAAAGAACAAGTTTGAGGAATTTGACCAGATGTGTCTTGAAGAATTTCACTAAGCGTGCTTTGTCTTAGGTTCAAGAGTTGTATAGATCGAAGATCCACACAACTGAGGAATCTTGAAGAGAATAAAGCTTATAGAAATGAATCAAGAGCAGAAGATTTGTGAGGTGTTTTGTGTGTGAGGATTTGAGGAATAAAACACCTTTTGAAGATTTTGTAGAGAAACTTCGAATCAAAGAGGGCAGTAAAAGTAACTTTTAATTACCCTAAATGAAGAACACCACGAACAGAGAGGTGAAATAGTGAAGTTCGTCGGTGTAGATCTTCCACGCACTAACTTGGCGGAGGAAGACGACTACGGCGGCGGCGAAGGTGAAGATTTCCGTCGTCGGCGCCAGTACGACGGCGACGAGGTCGAGGTAGTGAATCTCTTCCTCACCGGCGACGATGAAGTAGCATCGGCGCTAGGGTTTGGGAAGCTCGAGCGGGAGAGAGAGATCGAGCGGAGTAAAGGAAGTGAGGAAGGGGTGAGGGGGTATTTATAGTGGCAGTGAAAAACTGTTTGCCCGAAGATTTGGGACGAACGTGCCCCTGACCCTTGTCCTTTGCACAACATGTGTCACCCACGTACAGAGAGGTGGAGATCGTGTAAGATCGTGGGTGAATAAAAAATTCATCGTGGGATGCGGAACGGTTTGAGCGGCAAAATTGAAAATTTGGATAAGATTAGTTTTAACGTTCCGTTCGCAATTTCTTCAGCTGACAAGGACACAGTGAAGATTTTGAATGAGTTTCAAATGGAACATACATGAAGAATTTGTGAATAGATTGGATTGAGTATAGCATACAGGGGGAAGGGTCCGATCACATTCACTTAGCAGAAAACACCAACTTGAAGAAAAAGCAATAAGTGAATGATGTAGAGGACATAAACTCATATATATGTATATATATAGCCAATGAAGAAAAACGACGGAACAAGTGAAGATTTTGCAAAGTTGAAGAATTTGAACAACTGAGGAATTTCAAACTAAGGAAAAACTCAAATTGAAGATTTTCAACTTTGGTGGTGGCGTGACCCACCGTATAAGAATGCTGATTTCAGACACCGCGTACAATTGTCGTAGGGTTCTGAGAATCAAATTCTTCATTAATTTCTTCACACTTAGAGTGTTATTCTTCATTGATTGAAGAAAAACGTTTCTTCATGTGTTGCACATCTAAGTCATCGATGTTGCATAAGTGTTAGGATGAGTGCCTTTTCAAAGTACATTCGAAGACTCTAAGATATTTAGCTCACAATGCAACTAGCTAAATCTCTTCTCATCCAAGGGCTTTGTGAAGATATCGGCTAGCTGTTCTTCAGTCTTCACATGCTCAATAGAAATGTCTCCCTTCAACACATGATTGCGAAGAAAATGATGACGAATCTGAATGTGCTTTGTCTTCGAGTGCTGAACTGGGTTGTGAGCAATCTTAATGGTGCTCTCGTTGTCACAGAGGAGAGGCACATTCTTCACGTTGACGCCATAGTCCCTGAGTGTTTGCTTCATCCATAGCAGTTGAGCACAGCAAGAACCAGTAGTAATGTACTCAGCTTCAGCAGTAGACAGTGATACGCAGTTCTATTTCTTCGAGGACCAACAGACCAAGGATCGTCCGAGGAAATGACAAGTACCAGATGTTGACTTGCGGTCCACACGATCACCAGCATAGTCAAAGTCAGGATATCCAATGAGATCAAAATCCGAGCCCTTGGGATACCATAATCCTAGTGTTGGTGTGTGAGCTAGATATTGAAGAATATGCTTCACAGCCTTATGATGTGATTCCTTCGGTGCATCTTGAAATCGGGCACACATGCAAACACTAAGCATTATATCTGGCCTAGATGCACATAAGTACAATAAACAACCAATCATGGAGCGGTATACCTTATGATTGAAGTCAATACCATTTTCATCAGTGCATAGTTAACCATTGTGGGCATAGGAATTTTGATGCCTTTGCAATCCTGCATGCCGAATTTCTTCAGGACATCCTTGAGGTATTTCTCCTGAGATATGAATATGCCATTGCGCTGTTGGCGAATTTGAAGACCTAAGAAGAATTTCAACTCTCCCATCATAGACATTTGATAGTCTTCACTCATCATATAGGCAAATTCATCACTATAACGTTGGTCAGTACAGCCAAAGATGATATCATCAACATATATTTGGCACACAAACAGTTCACCATCATAAGATTTAGTAAAGAGAGTAGGATCGAGTGAACCGGGTGTGAAGCCATTCTTCATGAAGAATTCCTTCAAAGTATCATACCACGCCCGTGGGGCCTGCTTGAGGCCATAGAGGGCCTTATTGAGTCTGAAGACTTTGTCAGGATTCTTTGGATCTTCAAAACCTGGGGGTCGAGCAACATATACTTCTTCCTCAAGCTTACCATTGAGGAATGCACTTTTCACATCCATTTGATATAAGATGATATCATGATGGTTAGCATAAGCAAGCAATATGCGAATAGCCTCAAGTCTAGCAACATGTGCAAAAGTTTCATCGAAATCAACTCCTTCAACCTGTGTGTAGCCTTGAGCTACTAGACGTGCCTTATTCCTCACCACAAGGCCGTTTTCATCTTGCTTGTTGTGGTAGATCCACTTTGTTCCAATGATATTATGCTTGCGAGGATCTGGACGATTGACCAGTTCCCAGACGTTGTTGAGCTTGAACTGATGTAATTCTTCTTGCATGGCCTGAATCCACTCAGGCTCCAGAAATGCTTCATCTACCTTAGTGGGCTCTGTGATAGAGACAAGAGCAAAGTGCCCACAAAATTTAGATAGATGAGAAGCTTTTGAGCGTGTGAGAGGACCTGGTGCTCTAATGTCATCGATGATCTTCTCCACTTGCACTTCTTTTGCAATGCGAGGATGAGCTGGTTGTCATTGAGGAATTTGATCAACATTTTCTTCAGCATCAATTTCCTCAGCATTTTCTTCAGGTGCATTAGCTCGACGTTCTTCACGTTATGGAATGAATTCTTCAGCAGATTCTTCAGTAGGAATGACATCTTCAGTAGCCTTGTGCTTGATAGAATCCTTAGGTGCTGGTTCATCTAACAAAGAAGGTAGGTGCTCTCTTTGCGAGCCATTAGTTTCATCGAACCGCACATCTATTGTTTCAACAATCTTGTGAAGAACATTGTTGAAGACTCTTTAGGTGTGCGAGTCCTTTCCGTAACCAAGCATAAAACCTTCATGTGCTTTCGGTGCAAATTTAGAGTTGTGATGAGGATCTCTAATCCAGCATTTAGCACCGAAGACTTTGAAATAACTCACATTGGGTTTCTTGTCAGTGAGGAGTTCATAGGTAGTCTTCTTGAAGAATTTGTAAAGATATACTCTGTTGATGATATGGCACGCAGTATCAATTACATCAACCCAGAAACGACGAGGCGTTTTGTACTCATCGAGCATAGTGCGAGCCATCTCAGCAAGAGTCCTGTTCTTGCACTCCACGACGCCATTCTGTTGAGGAGTATAAGGAGCAGATAACTCATGAGTAATACCAAGTTTATCAAGATAATCATCGAGACCCGAATTCTTGAACTCAGTGCCATTGTCACTTCTGATGTGCTTGATCTTCACACTAAAGTTGATTGAAGCCCTCGAGGAAAATCATTTGAAGACTTCCTGCACTTCATGTTTGTAAGTAACAAGGTGTACCCATGTGTAACGAGAATAATCATCAACAATAACAATGCCATATTGAGATGCTTCATTTGAAATAGAGGAATAGTGATTAGGACCGAAGAGATCCATGTGAAGCAATTCAAAAGGACGAGTAGTGGTCATGATAGTCTTCGCTGGATGCTTAGCCTTGGTCATCTTTCCAGCTTCCCAAGCTCCGCATAAGTGATCCTTGAGGAATTTGACATTCTCAATGCCAATGACATGCTTCTTCTTCGCAAGCCTGTGCAAATTCCTCATGCATGCGTGACCAAGTCATCGATGCCATAGCCATCCTTCTGAAGCTTTTGCAAGTAGGCACACGGCTGGTTGAGGTCCTGTAGAGAAATCAACAATATACAAGTCTCCTCTCCTAAAGCCTTCGAAGACTTTGGAATTGTCAGCTTCCATAACCACAACACAACGATACTTGCCAAAGACAACAACCATATCAAGATCACAAAGCATTGAGACAGACATAAGGTTGTATCCTAAGGACTCAACAAGCATGACTTTGTCCATGTGTCGATCCTTTGTGATAGCAACCTTACCTAGACCCAATACCTGACTTTTGCTTTTGTCAGTGAAGATGATATGCTTCAGATGTGATGATGATAAGGGAGCATCCATCAATAGATTCTTGTCACCAGTCATGTGATTTGTACATCCACTATCAAGGACCCACTCAGTGGCTTTGGGTTGATCATCCTGCAGATGAATTAGTGCAACTTACGAACCTCATATACTTCAGTAGTGAAGAATATGATATCACAATTCATCAGATCAATTTCATCAAGTAGTAAGACAGATAAAGCGGCGTGAGGACGTGAGAAATGAAAATTCATTTCTTCATGATTAGCCTGCGTCCTTTCAGGCATTTTGTCAGGTCCCCAGCAAATTCTTCAGACGTTACAATACGTCTGGAGACCTGACCCTGCAGAAGAGATTAGTTCTTTTTCTTCACCACCCACATCTGAAGGGGTGGCAAAGAGTTCATCACTCTGCGAGCCCCATATGAAAAAGGTGGCATAGCGGCCAAACCATTTCGTTTCACATAAGAGGGGTTAGGGTAATCATATGAATAAGCAGAGAAATTCTTTGAGGACTTATGAACATAATGATTAGAAGAATAATGCTCATATTCATAGCCCTTGGCTCTTCCCTGCGAAACGAAGTTGTTAGCATGATGATGTTCATATGAGGACTTGGATCCTTTTGAGGAATTTCATCCATGTGAGGAATTCGGTCTGTATGAGGACTTGGATCCATATGAAGAATTTGGTCCATATGAAGAATTTGATCAGGGGTTCCTATTCTTCACAGGTGGTATCATGAGGACATTCACCTGAAGACTTTCAAGGAACCTTTTGGGAACCCAGATTTTCTTCATAGGGGAACCGTTCCTGCAGTTAGTGCCAACATATCTAGCAAATACATCACCATTCTGATTTTGAACAGTTTATAGTTAGAGTCAAATGACTCATCAGAAGAATGAGAAGATTCACATGTATAGCCAGATAAATTAGATGGATCAACTGGAGGTCCCTTTGCAGCAACCCATGAGGTTTTGGGGTACTGCTCAGGCTTCCAATATGTACCATCAGCATTGAGTTTCCTCTCAAAGGCAATGCGCTCTTTCCTAGGGTTCCTGTTGAGGATCTGCTTTTTAAGCATATCACAAAGAGTCTGATGCCCTTTGAAGCTTTTGTACATGCCTGTCATGTACAATTCCTTCAGCCCTGCATCGTTAGTGATACTTGCAATGTCCTCAGATGAGGAATTAGTGATAGCAGAGGCAGGTGAAGAATTTGTAGCATTAGAAGCATTTGAACATTCAGGTGAAGAATTAGCAGATTCTCGTTCAATGCATTTCAAACATGGAGGAACAAATTCTTCCTGAGCAGCGCTGATTTGTTGAGCAAGTAATGAATCGTGCTCCTTCTGAAGATCTTCATAACTCACTCTTAGCTTCTCATGATAAGACAAGAGAGAGTTATGTTCATCTTGAAGGGAGTCATACTTAGAATGAAGTCTCTGAAGAATTTCAGCTAAAGCTTTTGACTGATCCATTTCTTCACCCAACATATCATCGCTCTTACTAAGCATGTTGTGAGCCTTTTCCAAAGCTCTTTATTGTTTAGTAGCAAGGGAAGCAAGTTTGACATAACTGGGTCCAATTCATCACCAGATTCATCATCACTTGATTCAGACAGATAGCATTCAGTTAACTGTTCACCATCTGCCATAAGACATGGTGAGGAGGATGATGATTCTGGTTCAAATGTCATTGACTTGAGAGATTCCTTGAAGTCCTCAAACCAAGGATCGTGACAGGTCCGATGGCCTTCATAGACATCAGAGAGACGGTCCCAGATAAGCTTCGCATGGTCAAGATGCATGACGTTCCTGAACTGATTTCGGGACAGACAGGAGCAGATGATGTCCTTCGCCGTGAGGTTGAGAAGGGTGTACTTGCGAATGTCATCAGCTTCCGCCATCTTGCACAGATCAGTCAGACCAATCTCAGTGACGGTCCACAGCTCGCTGTTCATCGCCATGAGGCGCTTCTTCATCATGGCCTTCCACTTGGGATACTCGTGACCGTCAAAGATAGGGCATGTCACTTTCTTCATACCTGCGGTCGACATAACTAAAACTCCAGGCGGTTAACCAAAATCACATAGAACAAGGGAGTACCTTGCTTTGATACCAATTGAAAGTGCGTTATATTGACTAGAGGGGGGGGGGGTGAATAGGCAATTTTGATGAAATTATTCACTGAGGAATTTGCTAGTGAGGAAATTCCTTAGCGAAGAACTACTTGCAGCGGAATAAGTACTCAGAAGTAAACATAATAGAATACATGCATGGTCATCATGATGAAATGAAGACAAACACAGAGTACAGAAAGCATAAACACAGGATAGCACAAGATGAAGACAAACAGACTGAAGAAATTGAACTGAGGAAATTGAGAAAGTCTTCAGTCAGAGTCTTCAAACACAGATATGAACAAGCAACCAACATAGTAATGAGGAAATGAAAGTGTTGAGGAAATAGAATCAGTCGGCTTGGTGAAGACAATGATTTGGTAGACCAGTTCCAACTGCTGTCTCAGTTATACATCTGGTTGGAGCGGCTGAGTATTTAAACTCGAGGACACCCAGTCCCGGACACACAGTCCTCACCGTATTCTCCTTGATATAAGGACACACAGTCCTCACCCAATCACTCGTGGTAAGTCTTTAGGTGACTTCCGAACCTTCACAAACTCGGTCACTCGGCGATCCACAATTCCTCTTGGATGCTCTAGACCATGACGCCTAACCGTCTGGAAGAAGCACAATCTTCAAAGGTAACAAGCGTCAGATCCATGCAGGATCAATCTCTTCAGTGATGCTCAATCACTTTGGGTTTGTAGGTGTTTGGGTTTGGGTTTTGGATTTTCCTCACTTGATGATTTTCGCTCAAAGTCCTCGGAGGATGGGATGCTCTCAAATGACAAGTGTTAGTTTCTCTCGGAGCAGCCAACCAGCTAGTGGTTGTAGGGGGCAGCTATTTATAGCCTAGGGAGCAGCCCGACATGATAAGACATAAATGCCCTTCAATGATATGACCGTTGGATGGATAAGATATTTTGGGACAGCTGGTGCGTAGCAGAGCAACGGTCGGAAATTTGAGGTACTAATTCCTCAGGGCTATCATGTTCCTCACTGTGTAGGCAATCCGCACTGGCGAATTCCTAACTCCTCAGTCAGAACAAAGTCCTCAGTGATCAGAAGAACTGCGTCTCTGTCACTAAAGAATATGACTGAACTGTATGAGATTTCCAATGGCTTCACTCGAAGGGATTGGTAGGTGTAGGATTTGAGTTGAGCATCACATGGAAATTTTTCCTTAGTATTTCCTCGACCCCCTTTAACAGTACAGTGTTTCCTATGACTCAAGAAAGAGAAAATGAAACTACGAAAACAAAAGTCTTCACGCTTCATGTTCCTCGAATGAATACCAAGTCTTCAAGGTCACACCAATTTCTTCACTTTCAAAGTCTTCAAAAAGTCTTCAGAATATCAAAGTCTTTAGTCAAAGAACTTCGTTTTAGGGGTCGACTTTCTCTGTAAATATCAAACTCCTCATTGACTTATAGACCTGTGTACACTCATAAACACATTAGATCCTTAACCTATAAGTCTTCAATACACCAAAATCACTAAGGGGCACTAGATGCACTTACACTAGTTCATTTGATAACCCAATTGATGCTATTCCTATTTCATCCATGCCATCAAAGGACCTTGTTCCTTTTGATGAAGAATATGTGATTCCAAGTGAATATGATGATGTCAATCCTTCTGCTGCTTCGTCAGAGCAGTTGGATGGAGAAATTGAAGCAGATGCAATCCCTTCAACCCCACAAGTCTCATCGCCCATCCCTCAGTTCACTGCTGAAGAGGCTGGCGTTGAAGAACAAGAATATGAAGATGTGGACATTGGGTGTACAACACCAGTGCTTAATGATGACTTTTTGGAAAGTCAGCACCCCAACTCACCTCTGTTCACACCACTTCAACAAATTCCTTAGTCCCCTGCCAACATTGAAGTACAAATGGGATCTGAAGAACCTCGTGCAACTCCTTCTACATGAAGAGATTCCAGCCACTAGTGATGAAGAAAATGTAAATGAAGAATTGAAGATCCAGGCTGCCACTAAGGAAGAAGCTAAAATTCCTCAGCCCGTGGAACATGAGATTGCGATTCATGAGGTAGTAATGCAATTGAATGATACTCCTCAGCCCAAGCCAAAGGATCCATTCTCGAAGAAACAAAAATTCAAGGCTGATGACTTCTTCGGTGAGCACGTGTTCTTCACTGATTATAATCCTTATGACTCTGCTTGTCTTAGAAGGAAGCGCTTCTGGACTGCCAGCCAGACCAACTTCTATTCTTCACTGCTCTTCAACAAGGATAAAGTCTTCGACCACAGGCACATTCCTCATGTGGACATGGAATCCCTGCCGTGCTTCTCCCCTGTCCTCAGTGTCCTTCATGACGCAGGCCTCCTCAACTTTTGCTCTGACATTGTTGATTGGAATGAAGAACTTATTCTTCAGTTCTATGCAACACTGCACATCACAGGAGATGCTGATGATGTGAATACCTGGGTTATGTACTGGATGACCAAAAACACTCATTATAAAGCACCAGCCTCTGAATTGCTTCATGCCCTGCCAATCAGTCCTCGCCTTGAAGGTGCTTGTTGCCTATACCAAGAGCCTGAGCTCACTGCTCATTACATGCAAGTGCTTATGAAGCCTCTGAAGCCCGGTCAAGCCCCAAGGATCAAATTCCTCATGAAGGAATTTCTGTATGTGCCAAGAACAGTCTATCACATTCTGACGAAGACAATGAGTCCTATCAAAGGCCACGATTTGTCTGATGAAGAAGTCATTGGCATCATGAAGAATCTGCTATTCAACATCATGCATGGCATCCCTGTCAACTATCACGATTTCTTCATGAGGACTCTGGAAAATGTTGCACTCTCTCCGTTTGAGTTGAAGCCTTATGCTCCTTGGAATATGAGATTCCTCAGAACAAGGTCTTCACTCAACTACAAGGCTGATTTTCAGAATCACCTCAGCTACTTGCCCCCAATTGAAGTCCTCAAGCGGACATATTCCTCATCTCATGAAAAGGGCAAGGCACCAGTGATTATTGATGAAGGCATTCGTCCATTGGATGGTTAGTTTTGCAAAGCTGCATCTTATTCCACCAATGATGACTCTTCCACTCATGATTTTGCTGCTAATGAATCCAAGCCAAATCCTCAAGCCACAGCTCCAAGAGTGATGACTGACCGTGAGCTTCTGCTTAGTCTTCACCAGAAGGTGGATCGAAACCATAAATGAGTTAAGCGTCAGTTTGGTTCTATTCTTCACAACATGACTGCTACACATAATGCAATGAAGAAAAACCATTACTACCTCCATGAAGTCTTCGGTCGCACCTGGGCTATTCTGTCACATGTATACGGTGAAGAAGGTCTGAAGCAAATGTGTCTCAAGGAGGAATTTAACTGGTCTGCACCTCCACCGAACAAATACAAGAAGGTCAAGGTTCCTTCCTTAGTGGCCAGCTCATATTCTTCATCGCGCGAAACCGACGAGCATGAAGACTTGGACGACACTGCGGTAGGCCCTACTACGACAAACGACCCCAACAATGCTGGCGCTCCTCCATCAACATGATATTCTTCAGGGGCCTTAGTCCTCATTTTCGATCCTTTTGGTCATTCGATGACAAAGGGGGAGAAATTTGAGTTAGTCTTCAAGCGGGTCTACCTATATGGGCGTTTTTTTGCTAAGTTACAACTCTCGTTCTTCTAATGACTTTGTTGGATCGAGTTGTAAACTTAAACTCTATGGTGGCCTAATACTTTTGCTGTGTTTTTCTGCATGCTTATTCCTCGTTAATGTTAATGCATGCATGATGAATTACTTCAGTCACCATATTTCATCATGCATTTCAAATTCTACATATTATATGTCAAATGCGTGTATGAATTACAAGATATAGGGGAGATCTCCATGATTCTACTCTTCAAGTGTGCATTGCTTCAAAAGCAAATTCCTCACTATGCACATCTTCAGGGGGAGTTCTTCTATATCTTGCAATCAAATTCCTCATTATCAGTATTTACACTTCATATGATCATCCCTGTTGAAAAACTTAACCTATATTGTCATCAATCACCAAAAAGGGGGAGATTGTAAGTGCATCTAGTGCCCCTTTGTGATTTTGGTGTATTGAAGACTTATAGGTTAAGGGACTAATGCGTTTATGAGTGTACACAGGTCTATAAGTCTATGAGGAGTTTGACATCTACAGAGAAATTCGACCCCTAAAAATGAAGTTCTTCGACTGAAGACTTTGGATTTCTGAAGACTTTCAGAAGACTTTGAAAGTGAAGAAATTGGTGTGACCTTGAAGACTAGGTATCCATTCGAGGAACATGAAGCGTGAAGACTTTTGTTTCCGTAGTTTCATTTTCTCTTTCTTGAGTCATAAGAAACACTGTACTGTTAAAGGGGGTCGAGGAAATACTAAGGAAAAATTTCCATGTGATGCTCAACTCAAAATCCTACACGTACCAATCCCTTCGAGTGAAGCCATTGGAAATCTCATACAGTTCAGTCATATTCTTCAGTGACAGAGACGAAGTTCTTCTGGTCTCTGAGGAATTTGTTCTGACCGAGGAGTTAGGAATTCGCTAGTGCGGATTGCCTACACAGCGAGGAACATGATAGCCCTGAGGAATTTGATACTCAAATTTCCGACCGTTGCTGTGCTATGTGCCAGCTGTTCCAAAATATCTACCCACCTAACAGTCATATCATTGAAGGGCATTTATGTCTTATCATGTCGGGATGCTCCCTAGGCTATAAATAGCCACCCCATGCAACTACTAGCTGGTTGGCTTCTCCGGGAGAAACTGACACTTGTCATTTGAGAGCATCCCATCCTCCGAGGACTTTTAGCGAAAATCATCAAGTGTGGAAAACCCAAACCCAAACACCTACAAACCCAAGTGATTGAGCATCACCAAAGAGATTGATCTTGTGTAGATCCAACGCTTGTTACCTTTGAAGACTGTGCTTCTTCCAGACGGTTAGGCGTCATGGTCTAGAGCATCCAAGAGGAAATTGTGGATCGCTGAGTGACCGAGTTTGTGAAGGTTTGGAAGTCACCTGAATACTTACCACGAGTGATTGGGCGAGGTCTGTGTGACCTTAGCTCAAGGAGAATACGGTGAGGACTGTGTGTCCTGTCACGACCGGTTTTCCAATAAAAATGTTTATTGAGAAACCAATCTTTTGAGTCCAGGATGAGTAAAATCCTCCTCACTGGTAGACAAATTCTTGATACATTAAGCCAATAGCATAAAATATATTACAGGGTCGAGCTGCGGTTGCTCAACCAAATTATTACAAGAACGCCAATAATTATACATAATGGCGGAAATGACACAGTGGTGTGGAGCCATACTACTGACTCAAGGATAGGGTGGTGGTGGAAAATCACAGCGGGGAGTGTGATACATGACTCTAAAACTGGCACCTCATCGAGCGTTGATGCGAGGCTCGATGAATTTATTTGGTAGCGGAAGCGGATATAATACAATGACCAAATCCAGGGTCGCACGAGACTGACTGGGATTCCTCTAGGCGTCGGACTCACTATCAAATTCTTCATCCATGAGATCGCCTTCGTCAGCATCTGGCCAAATCAACAAGCCAGGTGAGTACTATGAAAGTACTCGCAAGACAGTTCGGACGTAAGATATAACAAATGCATGCATGGATGCGTCATGATTAATTCACCAATGCACATTCAAAATTTAGCAAGCAAGGTAAGTAAGAAGGGAATCGGCGGTAGTCCGCCTGCAACCCAACATAAAGAAAATAGTAGGAAACTGATCGGGTGTCTGAAGCGACGCCTCGAAGGGTGAACAAATAAATAAAGATCATGCCGTAGTCGGGTGTCTAAGCGACACCACGTAAAGGGCTTAAACTGAAAATAAAAGACATGCGTGCCTCAGTCGGACGTCGGGGCGACATCACAGAAAGGGCTTATATTGAAAGTAAATAATAACAATGCCACAGTCGGACGTCTGAGCGACATCGCAAAAAGGGCTTTTATTGAAAGTAAATAATAACAATGCCACAGTCGGACGTCTGAGCGACATCGCAGAAAGGGCTTTTATTGAAATTAAATAATAACAATGCCACAGTCGGACGTCTGAGCGACATCGCAGAAATGGCTTTTATTCACAAGTAAATAATACTCATAATGAACATTCAATTCATGATAATAAACGGGTTAGTCCATCCTCAGGAATAAACATTTAACCGGACTTAGCACTCATGTGATTCACCGGAGTCTCTGTCATTGAAACTGACATTAGTCGGGATAAGATAATACCGAACTTGGACATGGAATAGATGGTTCAAAGGAATATATGACTCTGCAGAGTTTGTACGTAATTTTTTCCCACAACCAACGGATTTCCGTAGTCACGAAGGACTAGTTCCGTTTACAGTATTTCAGAAGAAAATACAGCTAACCAGTACACACCCATCCTACCTCTCGATGCCAGGAATCACCCTAGACATCGTCCAAGAAAAACTTTTGAGACGGGGAGATCACAATCTCGAATAGCATGGGATCAAATTTATATACGCGCGCTCTAAGGGGTGCCCCCCTCTTGGTCCCAACCGGAAACACCCATGCCCCCTGACCGGATGACTGGCTTTAATCCAGGGCCATGGAACCATCATCACGGCCTCTCCTTTTGGTGTGTACCAACAAAGCGGTTTGCAACTTACTAAGCCATATTCCTTGCGGAAAACATGTGGTACTACAGGGAAGGAAAAATGGAAGGAACTGGACCGATACGGGTTGACACTGAAGTCATATAGTCTGGCATAAGACTGGCATGCTACAACACTGCCATCTTACCCATCCTCATGCCAACACATGGCCATGCATACTCACATCCATCCACTTATGGATTTTCGAAACTCACTTGCCTCATCGTTGCATGTAACATGACATTCGTCGGTATGCTCATCAACATGCCATGAAACTACTTAATGCAAACATGCCAAAACAATCATCATATCAAAAGTTCAAACATGCTTGCCTGGTTCAGAGTAGTCGGAGCCTAGCTCGGTGAAGTTCGCGGTCCCGTCACCTCCTTCGGTATCTACGGTATAAAGAAACATACGCACTAACGTAAATACCGTGAGGTGCACAAAATTATTCCAAATATTTTTCAAATAAATCTGAGAAAAAACTAGACAAAATTTTAAGGAGAACAGAAAAAGAATCAATCAAAAATACATTTCTATTAAAAAGTTATAAGGGTTTTAGTCCAGGGACTCATCTGTAATGAAACAGAAAGTTCCCAGGGGCTAACTTATAAGAACAGAAAACGATTCGATTGAAAATACGCCGGCCCAGAGGGGTGACGTACTTTGGCAGAAGACGCCTTCAGAAAACGGTTCGTTTAAAAAGAACTGGGAGGCTGACGGGCGGGTCCCACCCGTCAGGTTTGAATTTTCAAACGGGGCGGCAGAGCTCGACGGTGCCCGAGAGCTGCGGTGGTCGCCGGCGGCGATCCATGGCGAGGCAGGGGGATCGGAGGGTACCTCTGTGTTCAGTGCGTTCTTCCGTGTCGGTTGGTGGTGGTGGTGGTCGCCGGCGAGCACCACGTCGGCGGAGGCCCTTGCTCCGGCGGACGGTGGTTCGGGCGGTCGTGGGCCTCGTCGGAGAGAGCTGTGAACATCAAATTGGAGTGGGGGTTAGACTCTTGGGTGCTCGAGGAGGCTACTGACGAGGTTTGGGCGTCGGGGATGGCCTCATCGGAGTGAATCGAGTTGGTGGCCGAGGCGGAACGAGGCGGCCGGAGTTGGGGGAGGAGACCTCCTCGAGGTCCTCCTAGTGGCCTGGCGGGGTGTCTGTGGGGTGTAGTGAGGGTGTGTGCTCGAGGGCGAGCTCGGGGTCCCCTTTTATAGGCGATCCGAGGCGGTGGACGTGAACGGGGTTCTCCGGTGATGGATTACGGCGGCGCAGTGCTTGGTCGGGGAGTTTATGAGGTTGGGCATCAACGTGGAGGTCCACTGGTTCCATTCAGAAGCTAAACGGACTTGGATTAGGAGCTTGGGGTGGGTTTCGACGGAACGGGGCGGCGCGGGTCCGTCGGCGGCAGAGAGCGTGCCCAGTGCTTGCCGGGCCACGGTGACGGTGCAACGGGGTGTGCTGGCGTGCATGAGGCCACGCGGAGCTACCAGGAGGATTGGGCGGCGCCGAACGGCGTTGAGCCGCCGTTCTGCTCCCTGTCGGCCACTACGGTGGTTCGGCCGCCACAAGACACGCCGGCGCAGGCGGGCCAGGGTGCCACCGACGCCAGGAAGGCGCCAAGCGCGCGTGTGGAACTCCAGACAAGCAGGCCAGGCGGCGAGCAATGTGCCAAGGGCACTGTGGCCGCGTGACTGAAATCTGACGAAGAGAAACGACACTGAACCCTGAAGTTTCTCTGAATTTTCTGAATGTGCATAGGAACAGTGCAGCTCAGGTGTTCGATAGAATGTTTTTGGTATGAGGGAGGCTCTGCTTGAGCTGATTTTTGGTGGAGTGGCCTCTCATTGTACCAGGAGACGGCCTGAATTTTTGTGGAATTTTTGGAGCAGAGAAGATATGAATTTCACCAAATTTGGCAAATCTGGTCCAAACTTGCAGAGAGTGAAATTTGAAAAATTTGAAAAGAAGAAGAGTGGATCAAGATGGTTCTAGGTTGTGGGTACTAAGGACTATCCAGGGGAGTTGGTTTGGGATAAAGACTCAAAGGCAATGAGGTACTTGCTTTGAAAATCACTCAGGCTCAAAATAATTGGCAGAAATGATTTGAGAGATAAAATAATTGAAATAAAATCCAAAACTTGTTTGGACTTGTTGAGACAGAGAATTTAGATTGTTCAAAGGTGGAGGGAGGGATTTTGAGAAGATTTACTATAGGAGACATGGTAAAACCATGGGTGGTTTTCAAGATAAGAAAAACCTCAAAATTCATAGAGTTCTTTTTATAAGAAAAAGAATAATTTCCAAAAATATACTTTGAGAAGGGAACCATCAGAGAAAGAGTTTTAAATGATCAAACACCATAGTTTGAAGAAGATACAAAATAAAAATCCTTGCCAAAGAAGTTTTTAAGAGGAAGGTTTTCTGGAAAAAATTTAAATGGCCTCTTTCAAAAACCAACAAAGTTTTTGCTGAAAACCAAATAAAATTTTGGAGTGTCACAACACCTACCCCCTTAGGAAAAATCTCGTCCCCGAGATTTCAGCTGATCCTTAAATAAGTGTGGATGCTCTGTCCGAAGAAAATCCTCTCTTTCCCAAGTTGCTTCACTTTCGGTGTGATTGCTCCACTGAACTTTGAAAAACTTGATGGTTTTCTGTCGGGTCCTCCTTTCAGACTCCTCTAATATTTTTACTGGACGTTCCCGATAGGTGAGGTCTGGCTGCACGTCAATGTTCTCATGGGATACTTGTTTCTCTGGGTTGCTTACGCACTTCCTCAATTGCGAGACGTGGAACACGTCGTGGACATCGGATAATTCTTCGGGTAAGTCTAGCTGGTAGGCTACAGTGCCTCTTCGTGCCACTATACAGAATGGTCCGATGAATCTTGGCGCTAGCTTTCCTTAATCTTGAATCGTTGCAATCCCCTCATAGGGGATACTCTTAGGTACACGAACTCACCGGGTTCGAAATCTGACCCCACGATGTTTCTGATCGTAATAACTCTTCTGTCGGCTTTGAGCGGTCTTGAGTCGATCTCTGATTAGCTTGACCTTTTCCTCGGCCTCTTTGAGCATGTCTGGGCCGAAGATGCGGCTATCTCCGGTCTCTGACCAATTTAATGGGGTACGACATCTCCGTCCGTATAAAGCCTCAAATGGTGCCATCTGTAGGCTGGCCTGGTAACTGTTGTTGTATGCGAACTCGGCATATGGCAGGCTTTCTTCCCAACTGGTTCCATAGGTGAGGACACATGCTCTCAGCATGTCTTCTAAAATTTGGTTTACGCGTTCAGTCTGTCCATCAGTCTGGGGATGGTAGGCTGTACTGAAGGCCAGTTGAGTTCCCAGAGCCTGTTGTAAATGATCCCAGAATCTCGAGACGAACTGAGTGCCTCTGTCGGATATTATAGTCTTCGGGACTCCATGCAGACAAACTATACGGGAGAGGTAAATCCTGGCAAGCCTCTGAGTGTTGCAGGTTGTCTTCACTAGAATGAAATGTGCCACCTTGGTTAATCTATCGGTGATGACCCATATGGCATCATTCCCGTGTCGTGACCGAGGTAGTCCGACAATGAAATCCATCCCTATTTCATCCCATTTCCACTCAGGTATTTTGTTTGGTTGCAGTAGTCCGGCTGGTCTTTGATGCTCAACTTTTATGCGTTGACAAGAATCGCAACATGCAACGAATGTGGCTATGTCCCTCTTCATACCATGCCACCAAAATCTTTCCTGAATATCCTTATACATTTTGGTTCCTCCAGGGTGGATCGAATATGGGGCGGTGTGGGCTTCAGCTAGAATTTGCTGTTTGAGGTCCTCTATATTTGGCACGCAGAGTCTGTCTCCGTACCATAATATTCCTCCATCGTCTATGACGAACTCCGAGGCCTTGCCCATACTCACCTTTCTTTTAATTCCTTCGATGCTGGGGTGACCAGGCTGAGCTTCTTTAATTCTCTCCACAAGGTCGGGCTGTATTTCCAAGTTTGATATGGTGCCTTCCGCGATCATTAACAAGTTGAGTTTGGCAAATTCTTGTTGGAATTCAGGTCTCAAGCTTTGCAGACTGTTTTCGTCGGAGCTGGGGTTCCGACTAAGAGCATCGGCCACTACATTTGCTTTTCCTGGATGATAGTGGATACCAACATCATAATCCTTTACCAATTCCAACCAGCGTCGTTGCCGTAAGTTTAGTTCTGGCTGTGTGAAAATATATTTGAGACTTTTATGGTCCGTGTATATTTCACATCGATTTCCAAGTAAGAAATGCCTCCATTCCTTGAGTGCATGAATGACTGCTGCCATTTCTAAGTCATGAGTGGGATAATTTTCCTCATGCTTGCGAAGTTGCCTTGAAGCGTATGCGACAACCTTGCCTTCTTGCATCAACACGCACCCGAGGCCCTTTCTGGATGCGTCACAATACACTTCAAAATTCTTGTGTATGTCTGGCACAATTAATACCGGTGCTGTCGTTAATTTCCATTTTAGCTCTTGGAAACTTTTCTTGCAGGCTTCTGTCCATTCAAACTTCTTGTCCTTCTTGAGTAACTGCGTCATTGGCTTGGCTATGGTGGAGAATCCTTCAATAAATCTGCGGTAATATCCTGCCATTCCCAAGAAACTTCGTATGTCCGTTACGCTGGCTGGTGACTTCCAGCCAAGTACGGCCCTGACTTTCTCCGGGTCCACTGCGATACCGTCTTGGGTCAGCACGTGGCCTAGAAAGCCTACTTGTCTTAGCCAAAATTCGCACTTGCTGAACTTGGCATACAATTGGTGTTTCCTGAGTTCTCCTAGCACAATCCTGAGATGTTCCGCGTGCTCTTCTGGTGTCTTGGAGTATACCAGAATATCATCGATGAATACCACAACGAACTTGTCCATAAACTTCATAAATACTTTGTTCATGAGGTGAACAAAATATGCGGGGGCGTTCGTTAATCCAAATGGCATTACTGTGAACTCATATAGTCCATATCTGGAGGTGAAGGCTGTTTTGGGGATATCTTCTGTTCGCACTTTTAATTGATGGTATCCTGACCTTAAGTCAATTTTTGAGAATACCTTGGCCTGAGCAAGCTGATCAAACAAATCGTTTATCCGTGGCATTGGGTATTTGTTCTTGACTGTGACCAAGTTAAGTGCTCGGTAGTTTATGCACAATCTCAGTGTTCCATCCTTCATTTTGGCAAATAAAATTGGTGATCCCCAAGGTGAGGAGCTGGCTCGAATGTATCCCTTGTCCAGCAATTCCTTTATTTGTTTCTTCAACTCAATCAACTCGGATGGTGCCATTCAGTATGGTTTCTTGTATATGGGGGTGGTTCCTGGTGCTAGCTCAATGCTGAACTCTATCTCTCGGTCTGGTGGCATGCCTGGTAGTTCTTCGGGGAATACGTCTGGAAATTCACACACTACTGGAACCTTGTTTAGCTCAGAAACGTCCACCTTATTCAATCTCGGTTGCCGGGGTATTTTTCTTTCTTTGGCTGACACTCTTATTGTCTTCCCGTGGTGGTGTGTGAGAATTACGGTCCGGTTGAAACAGTCAATAAAACCTTTGTTGGTGGTTAACCAGTCCATCCCTAGGATGACATCCAGTCCTTTATTTTCCAATACAATAAGATTGGCGTGAAACTTCAATCCTTCAAACTCAATAACCACATCTTGACAGTAACTCTGAGTAACTTGCTGAATCCCAGGGGACTTGATGATCATGGATTTTTCCAAGGGAACATCGAAAAATTATTTTGCAAAGCAAAACTTTTCGAGATGAATGAGTGAGAAGCTCCAGAATCAAACAAAACCATGGCAGGTATTGTGTTGACAGGAAACGTACCGAGTACGATATCCGGGGCGTTTTGTGCTTCTTCTTTGGTCACGTGGTTCAGATGACCCTTCCTGTGGTTGTTGTTGGGGTTGAAATTGTTTCGCTTGGGTGCTGAATTATTGCCACCGTTGTTCGGCTTTGGGGTCGAGTTCCTTGGCTTGGGGCACTGCTTGGCATAGTGCCCTTCCTCTCCACAAGCGTAGCAAGTAACGCCTGGGCGATATGTGAACTCCTTGTCCCTTGCATGGAAATTCTTGGTTGGGCGTGAGACGTTTGTCGTAGGTTTGTGTGTCCCACCTTTCTGAAAATCTGTCTTGCTTCGGTGGTTGCGCGCAAGAGTAGTTTGGTCTCTTTTTCGCTTGCGGAAATCCTCCAAGCTACGTCTCTCATTTTCCAGAGTAATGGCTTTGTCCACTAGTGTCTTAAAATCTGGAAAAGTGTGCACGACCAGTTGGCATTTAAGCGCGGGCGCCAGACCGTCAAGGAATTTCTCCATCTTCTTGCTTTCAGTCATACGTTCTTCATTGGCGTAGCGAGACAATAGAGTAAATTGACCGTTGTAATCTGACACTGTCATGTTCCTTTGTTTGAGGTCATCGAACTCTCTCTTCTTGATTTTCATAATACTCTTAGGAATGTGTGCACCACGGAAACCTTCCTTGAAATCATCCCAGGTTATATCACTTTTCGTTGGGGTGCATGTGCAGAAAATTCTCCCACCATGATGCAGCTGCTCCTGTGAGATAGTGCGGGGCATATAGTACCTTCTCGGGGTCTGAACATTTTGCAATAACTAATTTTCTCTCCATATCTCGAAGCCAATCCTCGGCTTCAAGAGGCTTGTCAGTATGAGAAAATGTTTGGGGACGTGTCTTCTGTAGCTCAGATAACTTGGAATGCTGCTGATACTGTCCATGGTGATTTCCCATGTTGATGACTTGGTTCATCATTTCCCGATGTTGTTGCTGACTCTGCTCATAAAGGCGACACATTTGTGAAAGTGCCGATTTCACTGCCCTGTTGACTCGACTGTCCCTGTGTGAACTTGTTGCCTGGTTGTGTATCATAATTTTCCTCTGGTGGAGTTGGCATGGAGCGAGTCCAAGGACGAGACATTTTTCACTCTGGGGATATATTTTGTAAAACCCATAAGAAAAGCGAAAAGGGTCGCAAAAACAATTCCATAAATGCACAAAGCTGGCAAATAAATTAAATAACCAAGCTTACTTAAGAAAAACAAATCGATTTGCGCACGGAGAAGGACTGCTCATTACATATCTTACACGCGGGCGGTAATTATACAATACATCACTCAGGATATGCGCACATAATCCTGACATGTTATTTAGGCTAGTGCACTCCTCCAGATCCTACATGATGCGCAAACAAGCTACTCCTCACACCTATGTACATATAAACATATCGTACAAAGCGGTACATTGCATGGTGGCTAAGCGTACTCAGTCGGCGATGTTGACGATCTCCTTTGCCCTGCCGAGGGTGAGGCGTAGCGAGGCTGGGGACTCGACTTCCTCCTCGCTAATAGGCTCCATACGTGTAGTGCTGCGCCGAGTAGATGGAGCGGGTGCCTAGGGGCGGAGCAACACGAATTAGCTCTTATGCTAATAATCGATTAGCGATCGCACCTAGTGGCTTCTTACAGTCAGCCTGGCTCTGATACCAAGATTGTCACGACCGGTTTTCCAATAAAAATGTTTATTGAGAAACCAAACTTTTGAGTCCAGTATGAGAAAAATCCTCCTTACTGGTAGACAAATTCTTGATACAATAAGCCAGTAGCATAAAATATATTACAGGGTCGAGCTACGGTTGCTCAACCAAATTATTACAAGCACGCCAATAATTATACATAATGGCGGATATGACACAGTGGTGTGGAGGCATACTACTGACTCGAGGATAGGGTGGTGGTGGAAAATCACAGCGGGGAGTGAGATACATGACTCTAAAACTGGCACCTCATCGAGCGTCGAGGCGAGGCTCGATGAATTTATTTGGCAGCGGAAGCAGATATAATACAGTGACCAAATCCAGGGTCGCACGAGACTGACTGGGATTCCTCTAGGCGTCGGACTCGCTATCAAATTCTTCATCCATGAGATCGCCTTCGTCAGCATCTGGCCAAATTAACAAGCCAGGTGAGTACTTTGAAAGTACTCGCAAGACAGTTCGGACGTAAGATATAACAAATGCATGCATGGATGCATTATGATTAATTCACCAATGCACATTCAAAATTTAGCAAGCAAGGTAAGTAAGAAGGGAATTGGCGGTAGTCCGCCTGTAACCCAACATAAAGAAAATAGTAGGAAACCGATCGGGTGTCTGAAGCGACGCCTCGAAGGGTGAACAAATAAATAAAGATCATGCCGCAGTCGGGCGTCTAAGCGACTCCACGTAAAGGGCTTAAACTAAAAATAAAAGACATGCGTGCCTCAGTCGGACGTCGGGGCGACATCACAGAAAGGGCTTATATTGAAAGTAAATAATAACAATGCCACAGTCGGACGTCTGAGCAACATCGCAAAAAGGGCTTTTTATTGAAAGTAAATAATAACAATGCCACAGTCGGACGTCTGAGCGACATCGCAGAAAGGGCTTTTATTGAAATTAAATAATAACAATGCCACAGTCGGACGTCTGAGCGACATCGCAGAAAGGGCTTTTATTCACAAGTAAATAATACTCATAGTGAACATTCAATTCATGATAATAAAAGGGTTAGTCCATCCTCAGGAATAAACATTTAATCGGACTTAGCACTCATGTGATTCACCGGAGTCTCTGTCATCGAAACTGACATTTGTCGGTATAAGATAATACCGAACTTGGACATGGAATAGATGGTTCAAAGGAATATATGACTCTGCAGAGTTTGTACGAAAATTTTTCCCACAGCCAACGGATTTCCGTAGTCACGAAGGACTAGTTCCGTTTACGGTATTTCGGAAGAAAACACAGCTAACCAGTACACACCCATCCTACCTCTTGATGCCAGGAATCACCCTAGACATCGTCCAAGAAAAACTTTTGAGACGGGGAGATCACAATCTCGAATAGCATGGGATCAAATTTATATACGCGCGCTCTAAGGGGTGCCCCCCTCTCGGTCCCAACCGGAAACACCCATGCCCCCTGACCGGATGACTGGCTTTAATCCAGGGCCATGGAACCATCATCACGGCCTCTCCTTTTGGTGTGTACCAAGAAAGCGGTTTGCAACTTACTAAGCCATATTCCTTGCGGAAAACATGTGGTAGTACAGGGAAGGAAAAATGGAAGGAACTGGACCGATACGGGTTGACACTGAAGTCATATAGTCTGGCATAAGACTGGCATGCTACAACACTGCCATCTTAACCATCCTCATGCCAACACATGGCCATGCATACTCACATCCATCCACTTATGGATTTTCGAAACTCACTTGCCTCATCGTTGCATGTAACATGACATTCGTCGGTATGCTCATCAACATGCCATGAAACTACTTAATGCAAACATGCCAAAACAATCATCATATCAAAAGTTCAAACATGCTTGCCTGGTTCAGAGTAGTCGGAGCCTAGCTCGGTGAAGTTCGCGGTCCCGTCACCTCCTTCCGTATCTACGGTATAAAGAAACATACGCGCTAACGTAAATACCGTGAGGTGCACAAAATTATTACAAATATTTTTCAAATAAATCTGATAAAAAACTAGACAAAATTTTAAGGAGAACAAAAAAAGAATCAATCAAAAAATACATTTCTGTTAAAAAGTTATAAGGGTTTTAGTCCAGGGACTCATCTGTAATGAAACAGAAAGTTCCCAGGGGCTAACTTATAAGAACAGAAAACGATTCGATTGAAAATACGCCGGCCCAGAGGGGTGACGTACTTTGGCAGAAGACGCCTTCAGAAAACGGTTCGTTTAAAAAGAACTGGGAGGCTGACGGGCGGGTCCCACCCGTCAGGTTTGAATTTTCAAACGGGGCGGCGGAGCTCGACGGTGCCCGAGAGCCGCAGTGGTCGCCGGCGGCGATCCACCGCGAGGCAGGGGGATCGGAGGGTACCTCTGTGTTCAATGCGTCCTTCCGCATCGGTTGGTGGTGGTGGTGGTCGCCGGCGAGCACCACATCGGCGGCGGCCCTTGCTCCGGCGGACGGTGGTTCGGGCGGTCGTGGGCCTCGTCGGAAAGAGCTGTGAAGATCAAATTGGAGTGGGGGTTAGACTCTTGGGTGCTCGAGGAGGCTACTGACGAGGTTTGGGCGTCGGGGATGGCCTCACCGGAGTGAATTGAGTTGGTGGCCGAGGCGGAACGAGGCGGCCGGAGTTGGGGGAGGAGACCTCCTCGAGGTCCTCCTAGTGGCCTGGCGGGGTGTCTGTGGGGTGTAGTGAGGGTGTGTGCTCGAGGGCGAGCTCGGGGTCCCCTTTTATACGCGATCCGGGGCGGTGGCCGTGAACGGGGTTCTCCGGCGATGGATTACGGCGGCGCAGTGCTCGGTCGGGGAGTTTATGAGGTTGGGCATCAACGTGGAGGTCCACTGGTTCCATTTAGACGCTAAACGGACTTGGATTAAGAGCTTGGGTTGGGTTTCGACGGAACAGGGCGGCGCGGGTCCGTCGGCGGCAGAGAGCGTGCCCAGTGCTTGCCGGGCCACGGCGATGGTGCAACAGGGTGTGCTGGCGTGCATGAGGCCACGCGGAGCTACCAGGAGGATTGGGCGGCGCCGAACGGCGTTGAGCCGCCATTCTGCTCCCTGTCGGCCGCTAAGGTGGTTCGGCCGCCGCAAGACACGCCAGCGCAGGCGGGCCAGGGTGCCATCGACGCCAGGAAGGCGCCAAGCGCGCGTGTGGAACTCCGGACAAGCAGGCCAGGCGGCGAGCAATGTGCCAAGGGCACTGTGGCCGCGTGACTGAAATCTGACGAAGAGAAACGACACTGAACCTTGAAGTTTCTTTGAATTTTCTGAATGTGCATAGGAACAGTGCAGCTCAGGTGTTCGACAGAATGTTTTTGGTATGAGGGAGGCTCTGCTTGAGCTGATTTTTGGTGGAGTGGCCTCTCATTGCACCAGGAGACGGCCTGAATTTTTGGAGCAGAGAAGATATGAATTTCACCAAATTTGGAAAATCTGGTCCAAACTTGCAGAGAGTAAAATTTGAAAAATTTGAAAAGAAGAAGAGTGGATCAAGATGGTTCTAGGTTGTGGGTACTAAGGACTATCCAGGGGAGTTGGTTTGGGATCAAGGATCAAAGGCATTAGGGTACTTGCTTTGAAAATCACTCATGCTCAAAATAATTGGCAGAAATGATTTGAGAGATAAAATAATTGAAATAAAATCCAAAACTTGTTTGGACTTGTTGAGACAGAGAATTTAGATTGTTCAAAGGTGGAGGGAAGGATTTTGAGAAGATTTACTGCAGGAGACATGGTAAAACCATGGGTGGTTTTCAAGATAAGAAAAACCTCAAAATTCATAGAGTTCTTTTTATAAGAAAAAGAATAATTTCCAAAAATATACTTTGAGAAGGGAACCATCAGAGAAAGAATTTTAAATGATCAAACACCATAGTTTGAAGAAGATACAAAAATAAAAATCCTTGCCAAAGAAGTTTTTAAGAGGAAGGTTTTCTGGAAAAAATTTAAATGGCCTCTTTTCAAAAACCAACAAAGTTTTTGCTGAAAACCAAATAAAAATTTTGGAGTGTCACATGTCCTCAGGTTTAAATACCTAGCCGCTCCAACCAGACGTACAACTGAGACATCAGTTGGAACTGGTCTACCAAATCATTGTCTTCACCAAGCTTACTGGTTCTATTTCCTCAACTCTTTCATTTCCTCATTACTGTGTTGTGTGCTTGTTCATATCTGTTTGAAGACTTTGACTGAAGACTTTCTCAATTTCCTCAGTTCAATTTCTTCAGCCTGTTTGTCTTCATCCTGTTTTATCCTATGTTTACGCTTTCTTTACTCTGTGCTTGTCTTCATTTCATCATGATGACCATGATTGTGTTCCATTATCTTTACATCTGAGTACTTATTCCGTTGCAAGTAGTTCTTCACTAAGGAATTTCCTCACCCGCAAATTCCTCAATGAAGAATTCATAAAAATCGCCTATTCACCCCCCTCTAGTCGATATAACGCACTTTCAGGAGGGGGCGGGGAGATAGATATTTCCGCGGTGGCAAAAAAATTTCATTCGGTGCCGCGAGAAACTGGCGCACAAGTGTGGTTCAAGCGGGCGCGATGGATTGTAGACGACGAAGCTTCCTGCGTAAGCCAGACAAGACGGTGCGCCAAGATATTTTATATCGCATCCCACACGATTCTTCCTAGTAAACTGTTTGTGGTATACCTCATTTTTTCATTATGTTTTGAAAGACAAAATGGTGTTACGGAGGGAAAGTATGGTGTTTGAATTGCTAGAACATTTACGTACAGTGAACATGCAACTAGTACATGAGTGTCGTGTTTAAATTTGGAATTATTCTGGGTTCGTTTGGCATTTGTATGCATTAATTGAGTTTCTGGGCATTTAATGTGCATAATTCAAATTTGAACTACAAGCACATGTTCCAATGCACCAAAGTTTGCTGAAAAATCACATGTGTGTCTTTGGGTGAATTTATAGGTCCCATGCAAGAAATGGGAATAAGATTCAAACATCTTGGTGTCGTGGCTCGGCCGGAATGATTGAGAAACATGGTTTTTTAATTCCTGTAAATCCAGAACACGGCTGAAAATCATGAAACTTGGCATGGTGTCATGACCTGGCACCAACATGTTGCAGTAAATTTTTTGGCCGAATTGGGACAAGCTTTGGTGTAAGCTTCTTGCAAACCGGAGCTTCCATCAAGAAAGCTCCAGTGCACAAAAGTTGTTTGAAAAATCACATGTGTGTCCTTGGGTGAATTTCTATGTCCCATGCAAGAGACGGGAGTGAAATTCAAACATCTGGGCATCGTGCCTCAGCCGGAAAGATTGAGAAACTTGGTTTTTTAATTCCTGTAATTCCAGAACACGGCTGAAAATCATGAAACTTGGCATGGTCTCATGACATGGCACCAACATGCTGCGGTAATATTTTTGGCCGAATTGGGACAAGCTTTGGTGTAGGCTTCTTGCAAACCGGAGCTTCCCTCAAGAAGGCTCCTGATTCCGAGAGGGAACGTGTCACCTCCGTGTGCGAAACGACATACGTACAGTACCTTCTCCCGCATTAATTTTTTTACACAGGCAGATTAGACCAAAATAGAAGTATTGTGCTAAATTTTGGAATTATTCCGGGCTTGTTTCGCCTTTTTATACATTAATTGAGTTTTTGGGCATTTAATGTGTATAATTCAAATTTGAACTACAAGCACGTGCTCCAGTGCACCAAAGTTGTTTGAAAATTCACAGGTGTGTCCTTGGGTGAATTTCTAGGTCCCATGCAAGAGATGAGAGTGAAATTCAAACATCTGGGCGTCGTGGCTTGGCCAGAAAGATTGAGAAACTTGGTTTTTTAATTCCATTAATTCCAAAACATGCCTGAAAATCATGAAACTTGGCATGGTGTCATGCCATGGCACCAACATGCTGTGGTAGTTTTTTTGGCCGAATTGGGACAAGCTTTGGGGTATGATTCTTGCAAACCGGAGCTTCCCTCAAGAAGGCTCGTGGTTCCGAGAGGGGAACGTGTCACCTCCATGTGTGAAATGACATACATACACTGCCTTGTCCCGCCTTAATTTTTTACACAGCCAGATTAGACCAAATAGAAGTACCGTGCTAAATTTTGGAATTACTCCGGGTTCGTTTGGCCTTTTTATACATTAATTGAGTTTCTGGGCATTTAATGTGCATAATTAAAATTTGAACTACAAGCACGTGCTCCAGTGCACCAAAGTTGTTTGGAAAATCACATGTGTGTCCTTGGGTGAATTTCTATGCCCCATGCAAGAGATGGGAGTGAAATTCAAACATCTGGGTGTCGTGGCTCGGCCGGAAAGATTGAGAAACTTGGTTTTTTAATTCCTGTAATTCCAAAACACGCCTGAAAATCATGAAACTTGGCATGGTCTCATGACATGGCACTAACATGCTGCGGTGTTTTTTTGGCCGAATTGGGACAAGCTTTGGTGTAAGCTTCTTGCAAACCGAAGCTTCCCTCAAGAAGGCTCGTGGTTTCGAGAGGGAACGTGTCACCTCCATGTGCGGAACGACATACGTACACTACCTTCTCCCACGTTAATTTTTTTACACAGCCAGATTAGACCAAATTAAAGTATCGTGCTAAATTTTGGAATTATTCCGGGCTTGTTTCGCCTTTTTTATACATTAATTGAGTTTCTGGGCATTTGATATGCATAATTCAAATTTGAAATACAAGCACAGGCTCCATTGCACCAAACTTGTTTTAAAAAGCACATGTGTGTCCTTGGGTGAATTTCTAGGTTCCACGCAAGAGATTGGAGTGAAATTCAAACATCTGGCCGTCATGGCTCGGGCGGAAAGATTGAGAAACTTGGTTCTTTAATTCCTGTAATTCCAAAACCAGCCTGAAAATCATGAAACTTGGCATGGTGTCATGACATGGCACGAATAAGTTGCGGTAATTTTTTTGGCCGAATTGGGACAAGCTTTGGTGTAAGCTTCTTGCAAACCGGAGCTTCCCTCAAGAAGGCTTGTGGTTCCGAGAGGGAACTGTCACCTTCGTGTGCGAAACGACATACGTACACTGCCTTGTCCCGCATTAAATTATTACACAGCCAGATTAGACAAAATAGAAGTACCGTGCTAAATTTTGGAATTATTCCGGGCTCGTTTTGCCTTTTTTATACATTAATTGAGTTTCTGGGCATTTAATGTGCATAATTCAAATTTGAAGTACAAGCACATGCTCCAGTGCACCAAAGTTGTTTGGAAAATCACATGTGTGTCCTTGGGTGAATTTTAGGTCCCATGCAAGAGATGGGAGTGAAATTCAAACATCTGGGCATCGTGGCTCGGTCGGAAAGATTGAGAAACTTGGTTTTTAATTCCTGTAATTCCAAAACACGCCTGAAAATCACGAAACTTGGCATGGTGTCATGACATGGCACCAACATGCTGCGGTAATTTTTTTGGCCGAATTGGGACAAGCTTTGGTGTAAGCTTCTTGCAAACCAGAGCTTCCCTCAAGAAGGCTCGTGGTTCCGAGAGGGAACGTGTCACCTCCGTGTGCGAAACGACATACGTACACTGCCTTCTCCCGCCTTAATTTTTTTACACAGCCAGATTAGACCAAATAGAAGTACCGTGCTAAGTTTTGGAATTATTCCGGGTTTGTTTGGCATTTTTTATACATTAATTGAGTTTCTAGGCATTTAATGTGCATAATTCAAATTTGAACTACAAGCACATGATCCAGTGCACCAAAGTTGTTTGAAAAATCACATGTGTGTCCTTTGGTGAATTTCTAGGTCCCATGCAAGAGATGGGAGTGAAATTCAAACATCTGGGCGTCGTGGCTCGGCCGGAAAGATTGAGAAACTTGGTGTTTTTAATTCCTGTAATTCCAAAACACGCCTGAAAATCATGAATTTGGCATGGTCTCATGACATGGCACCAACATGTTGTGGTAATTTTTTTGCCCGATTTGCGAAGGCCCACACATTAACAATCGACAAAGTCATTTTGGAACAAGTGCTGTCACGTTACAAATCGGAAACACAAGTATTATTGAAACCGTGGGCGTTCGACTTACCAATTATGTGCGGCCACGCGTCCCCTTTTTAATTGGCTAGGAGGTGTCATGCGGGGTAGCTATTTGAGTACAGGAGGCGTGTGATCAGACCCCTACGCGTGCTCATCGGGAGGAGAGCCCTTTGACCGCTACCCGCCACGCACCTCCCTCCCGACGTCTCCATTAATGGTGCTCGAGCACCTGTTCTATGGCATGGCTATATGTCTCACTGGACTGAGATTTAAGATAGAAAAATGAAAATCTGAAAAGAAATTTTTGCACGGATCTTGATGTAAGATCCGATGGACCTATATAGCATCGACTGCAACTTATAGCAAGCATGATGAATATAAGGACGATGAAAGTGGATAATAATTGTCTTACATATTTAGAAACATAATTAAAAAAAGCCACATGCGGCAACGCCCGAAATACACAAGGGTAAAAGAAGAAGGAATACAACGATCCGTCTTGCTGATCTCTACTTTCTTGATGCGTTGCTGCAGGCCGCGGGAATTAGTCTCCGCGGCGAGCGGCGACGAGCTCTTTCTTGTCCTCAAGATGCTGCTTGAGAGCATCCCCGAATTCCTCCACCAGCCTTGTGCGCTCGATGCGCAGCATGGCATTCTCGTCCATAAGTTTCTTGATGATGATGCCGGTCCTCTCCAACAAGGCAATGGTCTGCTCCTACTGCTCCGCACTTCCAACGATCTTCGCCCTTAGCAGGTCGCGCTCGGCCCGGAGCTTTGCATTGCTCTCATTTAGTTGCCGGATGACGTCGGTAGACTGTTAAATCAAGGCTTTTAGGTCATCCTGCAACCTCTACCACCTTTAGATCTGATCTATCTACCTAAGGACGAGGGCACGCATGCGCCTGTAAGAGTCCTCGCCTTCCCGCGAGGCATTTCCCAGGCCACCGCGGTGCGGGAGGACATCTCTGCTGCATTCACGGCGCAGCGGGACATCTCTTCTGCTTTCGTGGCGCGGCCGTACCAGTCTGCTGCATCAACAGCGCGGCGGGTCCTCCGTGCTGCTTCGGTGGTGTGGCGGGACCTCTCTGCTGCTACGGCCGTGCGGCGAGACATGTTGGCCGCTATCACGGTGAGGCGGGACATCTCTCATGCTCCCAATTCCAGGCTCGCCTCTCCGTGATGGCAATCTCTCGACCCAGAACTCACACTGGCCATGACGAACGCAAGGGAACGATGATGAATGACTAGTTTGTTTTTGACTTTTTGTGGATGAGGAGTTGAGGAGGAATGTGCAGTCATCTTGGAGTAGTAGTATTTATAACCGCATAGTAATACACTCCTAAGTGGGAAACTGTTTAGGTTTTGATCGGTGTGAACAGGTTTGCAATTTGTAATGTGACGGGACGCGGCGTCCCTATTATTCTAAAAAAATTGTGACGGGACACATGCTCAAACTTTACTGACGGTTATAAGTGCGACACTATTCCCGAAAGGTGTAACGTGGGCACGTACGCCTTCTCGGTCGCGTACGTGGCGTTTGCACCATAGGGTGCACCACAATAGGCAATGTCAGCACACGTCTTGTTCCAACAACTGTGCGCGCTCATTATTACCATCGCGCACGCTTCTTTTAATTAGGATGGGTGTGCCTGTCTAGTGCACACACGTTGATCTATCTAACTGTTTCAGTTTGTTGTGCCTAATCGCAAACAGTTCATCCATGTGAAGTGTATGCCATCAATCGCAGACACTTTGATTTGGCTTACCCGTTTATGTTCTGTTGCCTAATCGCAAACAGTTAATCCTTCTGAAGCGTATGCCCTCAATCACACACACCTTGATCTGGCTGACCATTTCTTTTGTGTTGCCTAATCACAAACAGTTCATTCGAGTGAACTGCATGTTGTATATCGCACACACCTTCATCTGGCTTCCCTTTCTTTTGTGTTTCCTAATCACCAACAGTTCATCCGAGTGAACCGTATGCTCTATATCGCACACGCCTTCATCAGGCTGCCCGTTTCTGTTGTTCCGCCTCATCGCAAACTGTTCATTGGACTGAACTGTCTGCCCTGGATCGCACACGCAAATAAAATTTGAACCTTGTTTGATGCATCCTCCATTGCAAATGTTTTGCACCTTTTTTGACGTTTTTTACATCCCCATTTGTGATTGATGCATCGCACACAGTTTGGTGAAAGGGTCTCTGATCGTAGTGTCACGTTAGCAGCATCCTGCAGTAGTGTAAGTTGCACTAATTCATCTACAAGATGATCTACCCAAAGCCACTGAGTGGGTCCTCGATAGTGGATGTACAAATCACATGACTGGTGACAAGAACTTATTGGTGGACGCTCCCTTATCTCCATCACATCTGAAGCATATCACCTATGCTGACAAAGGCAAAAGCAAGGTATTGGGTCTAGGTAAGGTTGCGATCTCAAAAGATTGACACATGGACAAAGTCATGCTTGTCGAGTCCTTAGGATTCGACCTCATGTCAGTCTCAATGCTTTGTGATCTTGATATGGTTGTTATCTTTGGCAAGTATCGTTTTGTTGTGATCATGGAAGCTGACAATTCCAAAGTCTTCGAAGGCTTTAGAAGAGGAGATCTGTATATTGTTGATTTCTCTACAGGACCACAACCTGCTATATGTCTACTTGCAAAAGCTTCAGAAAGCTGGCTATGGCATCGACGACTTGGTCATGTTGGCATGAGGAACTTGCACACGCTCACGAAGAAGAAGCATGTCATTGGCATTGAGAATGTCAAATTCCTCAAGGATCACCTGTGCAGAGCCTGTGAAGCTGGAAAGATGACCAAGGTCAAGCATCCCGCAAAGACCATCATGACTATCACTCATCCATTTGAATTGCTTCACATGGATCTCTTTGGTCCTAATCATTAGTCTACATTCACCAATGAAGCATTTCTATATGGCTTTGTTATTGTTGATGATTACTCTCGTTACACATGGGTGCATATTGTCACTTACAAACGTGAAGTGCAGGAAGTCTTCAAACAATTTTCCTCGAGGGCTTCAACCAACTTTGGTGTGAAGATCAAGCACATCAGAAGTGACAATGGAACTGAGTTCAAGAATACTGGTGTTGATGACTATCTTGACGAACTTGTATTACTCATGAGTTATCTGCTCCCTATACTCCTCAGCAGAATGGCGTCGTGGAATGCAAGAACATGGCCCTTGTTGAGATGGCTTGCACTATGCTTGATGAATACAAGATGCCTCGTCACTTCTGGATTGAGGCAATTGATACTGTGTGCCACATCATCAATAGGGTATATCTCACTGGTGCGCGTCGGTCCTAAACAAACGGTTTTTAACCCCTTTCCGCGATGGCCTTCTGAACCATCGCCAAGTGAGTGTGTGCGATAGGGGGTCCTTCCCACATGACCCAGAAACCATCGGGGATATGGAACAGTGATCCAGAGGCCTTCCAAAATGTAATTGTGTGCGATGCAGCACACACTAAATTCTTTCGCACGTGTGGTATCGGTGATTAAGCGTTTCTAATGACGCAGTGAAACCATACGGTCTGTCGTAACGAACCGTTTGGGAAATAGTATGTAAGGCACACGGGCCAACATATGAACTTTGTGTGATTTGTGCCCTTTCGCACACGAGTTTTCTGCGTAACCCGTCTGCCATGCTATACTCCAGCGCACACGTTTTCCAACAATTACCGTCTGCGATAATGTTCTATCACAAACGGTTCAGGAGCCCCTTCGCACACATACAAGTACTGCAGACCGTTTGTGATTTTTTAGGTATTACCGACGGTTGCCGCAAGAGTGACGTGTGCTTTTCGTTTGGGATCCCACATGTTTCCTAAAAAAATACGATTGGGATTGTATTTTGCATTGGGCATGGTTTACTCCCAGTTCTCGTGTGTGATAACGCGATATCACAAACGGTTCTGGAGAACCTACACACACGTAGTAGCGCTGCGAATCGTTTGCGGTCTGCTGTGTATCACCGACGGTTCCAATACAATTGACATATGCTTTCTGATGTGGATCACACACACTCATTTAGTTGAACCGTGTGCGGAGCAATTGCCAGGTTAAAACAAAATAATACCATTTTGAATCAAAACACAAAAAGCAAATTCGCCACAATATTCAATTGAACAAATAAACAAAAATATCCCATTTTGAATTGGTGCGGAAAAAGCAAATTCGCCAAAATATTAATTTGAACAAATAGTGTCCAGATGAAGAACATTCATCAGATTTCGCAACAATTGCAATTGAACATATGGTAGCTAAATTCCAATGATTTGTCCACACATATATGCATTACATAATTAATCATAGTGTATGAAGTACGAAGACCTCATCAGATGGAAAACAATGGATCCATGCGTTATATGTTTAGCGGCTAACTCTTACTCAATGTTTCAGGAGAACGCATGCTGAAATCTTCATTATCACCAGTGGGATTGATGTAGTGATCCAGGAAGAAGTTGCTGATAAATCTCCGAACCATCAGCAATTCTCCAGCCGGGAGCGGTTCAGGGGTCCTCGGTTTTAAGATGAGCTGCAGTATTTTTAAGATGAGAATGTGCCATATGAGTGGAGTAGAATATATTAATTAAGATAGACATACTGGTACTAATTCGCGAGGATCGTCACAACTATCAATAGATTTGCAGATGGAGATCATGTGTCCGCAAACATAGTATCCACAAGGGTTGGTCCCTGTTTCTTGCTGAGGACACTGAAATTTTTTGTACAAAATTAGTCATGTATTTGTCATGTTAGGAACAACCTAATCGGTGTTAGATGTATTATTTTTTCTTTGGCAAAATAGAAACGGGTTTATTTAGAAGCTTGAACATTTGACTAGCGTAAGGGAAGGTACTTGCAGACTATTGGATAAATTTTCCGAAAATAATGGATTTCGGTGTGTTACCGGAGAAATGATCTCGTGCTGCAGAGGTAGTTTCCTCTTGAACAAGTTCCCTTTTTAATTTCCCACAATGTGAGCACACTACAAATGATGATGAATTTTGAAAACATCAATTATTGAACCAGATATGAATGCAAACTAATTTCAACATCATAGAATTCAATACCTATCCAAGAATTGCTGAAAATGCGTCAGATCCTGAGCGTTTGTTGGCTCTCTGAGAGAATCGATGTAGTAAACTGTGTTCTCATTTGGAACAATGAATGCCAATATCCAGTGATTGCTACATATTAAGAAAGCCATGAACTTACGAATGATGTCGAAATCTAAAAGACAATCAGTGTATGAGTGGTTGTTTACTTGACTTACCCTTCATGATATGGCCAGAGAAATGATTCTGCATGGGACATGTTTTCGAAGATACGGACGACCGTGTTAACAGCCCAGTCCCATCGGTCCTTTTCATGTAATGTTGTGCCATTTGCTAATGCAGGATCTATGAAATACACACTCTCACTTTGTCTTCTCTACGCGTTCAATCCCCTGAGAGGAATAAAATGCAGTTAGCTATTTATCATTTACATCCTTGTATGGAGAAGTTGATCAGAGTTTGTTAAGTACTTACAAAATCACGCATCTAACAAGAGTGGCATCGAGCACGTTGAAGTTGAAGAAGAGATGTAAGTCCTCGAAACTCACAATGATGGAACCAGCATCGTGTCGGAAGTTATCTCTGTTGTAGTGGACTAGCAAATGGTGATGACCTTCTGACATTTGATCCATGCAATATTCATGTAACTCGCGGCAACTGGAGCTGCACTCATCAAAGTATTCGCCAACAAGAAATGGCTGGCCATGGACGTAATTGCGTGCTTCAAGTACGTCTGCTTTTCTTTTAGCAAGCAATAATTCTACTTGTTTATCATCCATGGCGCCAGAAATAATATTACTCCCCGATTCGAACAAGCTGCTATTAATTTGGTTCTGGGCGATGAGTGCTTTAAGTAAGAGGCAATCGTTCTCTTTCCTCTTCACGTTCCCGCTACGCTTCCTCGTGGTCGGGGGTGTAGCCTTTTTGGCCACTACCTTCTTGGTACTTGAAGCATTTCTGGCAAAACGTCTGGTTGCCTGCACGGTAGACTACCGACCAGACGGTGAAGCTTGGACGGACTTCTTAGCAGACTGTTTATCTATGCCGGGCCGCTGAGCTGGCGGTGCTGCAGTGACGGACTGTTGGGCTGTAGGAGTAGAGTCATCGGACTGCTGAACATGCGTTGAAGCTATGTCGGGTTTCTGCACAGGTGGTGCCAACTTGTCGGTGTGCTGAGGAGGCCGTGCCGACGCATTGGTTTGCTGAGCAGGAAGTGTTGATGCATTGGTATGCTTATCACGCGCCTGAAGACCGATGGACTGATGAGCAGTCAGTTCTAGACCTACAGACTGCTTAACAGGCGGTTCCGAAGCATCAGACTGCTTAGCAGTCTGTTCCACCAGGTTGGTCTACTGAGCATGTGCTGCAGCTGGGTCTCCCCCCGTTGCTTCAGCGGCCGGCATCTGAACCGGTGGTGCATCATCAACAGTTGTAGGTCTTGCCACTGGCTTCTTTGGGGCAGACGATGACATGGCCTGTATGCCACAAAGTCGGTCCGGCTGATCACAGGTTGATGCATCAGCCCGCGAGAGCTGCTCTGGCAAGGAGAGCATCGCCGGTTGAGGGGCGACAGTGGTTGCTCTTGGCGGGGCTTCAGGAATCTCATCGATGAACTCTATTTCCTTTCGTGGCCACTGGCTGTGATGTAACTGTCAGGACCCCGATCCTAAGCCACATCGATCTAGCATGTAACACCTCATATCACTTTGCGGCCCCACACACGGTATTCCCACGGGTGACACCTTACCTGGGCCGGGACCGTTTGCGCCTTTTGGCTCACGTATATGATAGTGTCGCTAGCATCCATATGACAGAGAACCCGGGCCGACATGACTAGTCGTGAACCCAAAGCGGCACTAACCCATGGGGACAGGCATACATGAATCACATCGAGCATGTCGGTCAGCAGCGTGTGAATCCGGGCTGTAGCACTGGGCTAACAGGACTCTGGGAACCCGAGCTATAGCAGGCTAGGCAGGACTCCGGATGTCACTGCGTGACATTTCCTCGAAGGGACAGACACAGGAACGAAGTGAATCACAGGCCAGCCACTCAAGTGTTCCGGAGCAGTAGTGCGGGGCTAGCAGGACTCCGGTGAACTGGGCTGTAGCGGATTACTATGGCTCATGGAAGCACTGGACTACATTTCCCCATAAGAGAGGCTACCAAGGATAAACAACTAGGTTGTCGGATCCCACACATACCAATGATTTCAATCATACACACAATATGCCCGATATGTGTAAATACAACATGGCATCACAACATAACTCTATGACTCAAGTATTTATTCATTAGGCTCCGAAGAGCGAGATAGTACAAAGATGGGTCTCATGACCCAACATACAGAGCATACAAGCAACAAGCACATGCGGAAGCTTAACTGTCTGAGTACAGACAACTACAAATGAAGAAGGCTGAGAAGCCTGACTATCTACCAGATCCTGCCGAGGGCACAAGATCGTAGCTGAGGTAACAAGCTAAAGGTCGAAGTCCACGAGGAACTATTAGTGAGACTGAAGTCTCTCTGCAAAACATAAAATAAGCAAACATGAGTACAAATGTACCCAGCAAGACTTACATCAGAACTAATTACATATGCATCGGTATCAACAAAGGGGGTAGTGGAGTTTAACCGCAGCAAGCCAGCTTTGACTCGGTGGCTATCCTGAACTACGACTGCAATTAACTCTTTTGAGGTGGCGCACACGAGTCCACATATTCACCATACCAGTACACCACTATGGATCCGCTCCCGTCTTCCTATGAGAACGCCATCCATAGCACTCACGCTTATCTTGCGCATTTTAGAGTATCCACTTTCACTTGTCTATGAACTATTCAAGGGGTCCAATTTTCCATATCCGAGGAATCCGGCTATTCGAATAGATAATGATAACCCTGCACGGGGGTACTTCTTCACACACGCTCTCGCCATTTACCACCATGTACACGTCATGTACCTCGGCAACCTTCAAGCAGAAGCCTGGCGAGGGAGTCGGCCATGACCAGACTAACCACACAAGTCTCTAGTCCAGGTTTATCGCCTATTCAGGTTCCATCCACAAGGAGATCCGACCGGGGTGTCGCTCACGGCCCCAAACGATGTGTGCAGGGTTCCCAAGCCCACCTCGACGGATGGATCTATGCTTGGTACACTGTGCCACGGTGCCTAGTCTGTCCCAAGCCCACCTGTACCGGGTACCACTTGTTAGACTACTAACACTACCTACAAACACCAGAAACTAGTTGCAACTCCTGGATAGAGATCATGTTGATTAATAAGTCGAGAGGGGCCAAGTTACCGAAACCCAATGTGTGGTAGTAACTGTTCATGGATCACAAACATAGAACTCAGTTCCTGAGGACGGCTACAATGAGACAACCCACCATGTACTCCTACATGGCCTCTCACCGCTACCTTTACCAAATCGTGTTCACACACTTAGCTCTCAACAGTAGGACATGTTCACCACATTCCAATTCATTCCCGATGAATCAGACCCGACTCAACACTAAGAAGTAGCAGGCATGACAACAAGCATGAATGAGTAGGCACATCAGGGCTCAAACAACTCCTACTCATGCTAGTGGGTTTCATCTATTTACTGTGGCAATGACAGGTCATGTAGAGGAAAGGGGTTCAACTACCGCAGCATGTAACTGTTGAATCGTTGTTGTCCTAATGCAGTAAAAGAGAGCAGGAGTGATAGGGTGGGATTGTATCGGAATGAACAAGGGGGTTTTGCTTGCCTAGCACTTCTGAAGATAATATAGCTCTTCATCAGTGTCATTGAACTCATCGTCGGAACCACCTCTATCGAGAGGGGACAATTACCGGCAAACAAGAGGGAACATAATCAATGCAATGCAACAATATGATGCATGCTATGACATGGCAATATGAATGTGTTTTGGGCTAATGCAAGCTAGAACAGATTGGAATGAGTCCATTTGAACCAAAAATTCAAATGCAAACCCATTTCATGAAGTCATATTAGTGCATTAACTTGATTCACCTAAACAGCAAGGTTAAAGTGTTCTAACATGTATGAAACCAGTACAGATGGATAAATTGGATTTTTCTGATCATTTTTCATATATAAATTATTTCAATCTGAGCTACAGTTGAATTTATATGATTTTTATAAGTTAACACTATTTTCTGGACTTTCCTGTAAAAGAATAAATCCATAAAAGGATTTACTGCATCAGCCTGGCATCAGTGTGACATCAGCGGTCAACAGCGCCAGACTAGGTCAAACCTGACGGCTGGGACCCGCGTGTCAGTGTCTAGTGTTAAACTAAACAGGGTGGTTAGTGGCTAATTAAGCCGGACACGTCAGCCCGCCGGAGTTTTGGCCGGCGGCGACCTCAAACCGCGGTGGCGTTCGTCGGAGTTGCACCAGAGGCGACGGATCGACACTACGAGGGCACCAGGAGGGAGCCCATGCCCGCGTGCATGCAGGGGAACCAACGGGAGGGCGCGGGGTGGCCTGAGTTTGCCGGAAGCGAGCTCGTGGCGGCGGCCGGAGTTTGGGCGAGGTTGGGAATGGGGCTGTGGGGCACGGCGGAGCGAACGGCCGGGTGCTACGGCATCCAGGTGATGTGCTGAGCACGGTGACGCGCTCCGTGGTGAGCTTGCGCGGCTGTGGCCACAGCTACGCCATGGCCGGCGGCGAGAAGCTTTCGGCTGAAGTGGGAACGGAGCTAGGGGACGAGCATGGGCACGAGAGTAGAGGGGAAAGGAAGAGGGGCTCACGGCAGGTCTGCAGGGGTGGTCGGCAGCCTCGGGGGCGCACTAGTAGTGGAGAATCGACCGATGAGGTGCCTCGGTGGCCGGCGACGGAAACGGCAATTGTGGCGATGAAGCAGCGCGTCCGAGGCCGGGCGGATCGTCGAGGAGGAAGAGGCGGCTGAGGCGGAGCTCGGGGGTGTGTCGGAGAGGCTCGGAGATGGCTGTGGCCGTGGGGGAGCTCGTCGGTGGTGACGGCTGCGTTCAGTCGTGCTCGTGGAGGGGACTAGGGGGCGAAGGAGAGAGCAGATAGTGAGGGAGAGGAGCGAGGGGGTCCAGGGGGTGTCGTGGCGCTCGGGCCCGTCTCCAGCGGCGAGCAAGCAGGCTGGAGGTGGCGTCGCGCGCGTCGGGCACACGCCCTCTGCCAGTAGTGGAAGAAGACCTCGGCGCCCCTAGTGGGCTAGGCCGATTCTCTCCTGGGCCAGGTTAGTAGGTATGATTCTGCTCTGTTTTATTTTTCTGTTTTGTTTTCTTTTATTTATTTATTTGCCATTGTTTAAATTCAAAATAGAATTTAAACTCATGCCAAATCTTTCTGAAATATTTTATGTTGCAGAAATGGACCTAGCCACATGCCCAGAAATTATTTCAGGAGCATTTGAAGATATATTCTAGTTATATGAATATAAATTCAAATTCAAAATACAATATGATTTAAAATCAGTGACCAAAATTATTCTTCAAAAATGTTCATTCTTTTTGGTTTGGATCAAGACCATTGCCAAAAATATCAAACATCAATGAAGAGCATTTTGGGTTCATTGAATGCAATTTTTAGGGTTATTTTCCCTTCTTTTAATTAATCTTTTGAGGCTTTAAAATTTCCTCAGTTCAACTTGTTAGAATTTAGACATGATGCAACACAAGATGCTAGCACTAAGCATTACCCAAACTAAGGATGTGACAACTCACCCCCACTAAACAAGAATCTCGTCCCGAGATTCAAGACGTGAGGTAGGAAGACAGAGGGGACACAAGGCTATCATGATCTTCACGATCCAGATGTCTTTCTCGAGGGTATTGACTCATTGCATCACCTTGATCTCGACATCTTGCTTTGAGAACTACATCCAACATGACAACAAGAAGAAAGGAAGGATTTTAGGAGAATCGGTCTTCTTGAGGTTCGAGAACTTTAGGATCATCTTAATGATCACAAGATCAACTCACGGAATGAGGCATAGAAACATCTCTGGAGCTGAGAGGCAAAACATGCATCAGAAGCGAGAGAAGAAACAATTTGACGAGGGTTTCAAAGTAGCGAGGGAAATTGCCACGATTCCAAAACGGGGCACCTCGGGAGAGGCGTGACTCGTAGAACTATCCTCTTAAGTGGCAAAAAGAATTACTTTTGATCCATAGATCATTGAAACTCTTCATACCATCTTAAGGCAATTTACAATTGATCGTTTGGAAGAGCTCGAAGAAATGGCATACTCGGATTAGGATGGATGATGTGGACTACCTTGTTGAAGACAACGCAATGGATGACTTTTGCTTATCACCTGAAATGGATGGGACCCATGACAGGACCACTTTGAGGATGATCCCGGACAGCAACTGCTGAGAAGGGCATCCCATGGAAAATTGGCATGATGGGGTGCAAGCTGGGGACAAAATGCAAATGCTGGGAATGTTTCAACCATCATATCTGCCTGAGATTTAGATTTGGCTGGGAATAGGATATTTCAGACGGCATGTCTGGGAAAGAAAGTTTGCAACACAAACCGACGAGATGGCGTTGCGAGATTCTTGAGGAATGAACTAAGATAGCAAGCTCCAAAACATGAGCTGGTTCTGCTAAACACATGTGAACACGCTGTCCCAGACAAGCATGACCACATAGTAGTCTTATGATAAAACACTACCGAGTTCAGGTGGGGAACCATCAACGAGGATAGCGAAGTCCTAACATAAGTTATGATTCTTAAGAAGGAACTTCTTTTCCTTGAGCAAATCAATCAGTGGCTTTGTGTGCTGGGGATACAGATAGAATGAAGGTAGCTAGTCTCACAAACCAATGTATACTTCGCACATGCATAACTGACTTGGGGTGATTCCGAAGGAAGCCAAAAACAATCTTTCTCGAACTCACGGCGGCAACTTACACCTAATGCACGTGAACTTGGAGAAAGTCACTCCTTTCATCCAAGCATAAGCTTCATGAACCGAACACGAAGGCACTGCTTACAAAGTTCTCAACACTAGGTTGATGTTTAACATGAATCATGGGGGAGACAAAATGCTGCTGGTGGGCTCAACAGCAACTCATCGGAATTTCCATATCACTGGACTTCCACCATCGTGTGAACACGATTATAGCATTGGTCAGACCCAAAGATATAATGGTGTATGCTCGAGGGATCAACCACGAGTAAGAAAACATTACGAACATTGTTGGTTATGATTTGATTTGAGGATAGCCCATACTCAAATCAAAGATTGGATAAGGTGATAGGTCCATTAACTGATCACGAGGGTCAATCGATGAAAATACCATGTTTCTTCAACGCACATACAAGATATCCCTTGAGATGAACTAAGTCGGAGAAGCTTTATCTTCCAACTCTCCAAGTTGTTGTTTGTCTTAACCAACTAGCTCAGGGGCATCCAACACGGATTCTTGGAGAATGGGTGGTTTGGAGGAAAACCAACATGATCACGAACTCAACATAGCGGTCAGGTGACAACCTAGTAATACTTCCGAGAAGATATTCGGAACATCACGAACCACCAATATGTTACTAAGCTCGAGAACAATCTTGCTTTTCAGAGCAAGACGATATGATCAAATAAGCAAGGGATTGAATAATCCTAACTCATTGATCGAAGAGTGCACCAGAAATAAGGACTAGGTAGCGCGACTAGTCTTAGAATGATAATTCAATAACCAGCACGCTAAGAATGAGAGTATTGTCCATTAACTACCAAGCAATAGAGTTGCTAGGAGTATTGATTTCGCACATCACGGTACACTTGTCGGCATTCCGTTTATAATAACATGGGAACCGAGGAATGAACAATGATGGCGAGAGGTATTACTGCGTCAAGAATTCATAAGAGGTGGTGCAATTCTCATGACACACTTGACATAAAGATGGTAACACTCCAAGGTACAGCAGAGCAAAAGCTGGATTGGCATTTTGATCCGCGGAATACAATTGCTTTGACACAATCCTAGATATGGATGAGGTTCCGGAGTTTGTTTCTCCTATTCATTCTGAAATAGAATGGCTTGACGGACCACTAGAGTAATAGGCATAGACAAATACGATTGCCAACTACTCCTTAGTATCAATTGAGAGACGAGGGCCAGAAAACAACTAAAGAGGGACAACTCAAAAGAACATCTGATTTTCTGAGTTGTGAATGCATAGATTAGTATGTCGGGCAAAGCTCAACATTTCTTCCGGATAACCCATGCAGAACGGTAGAACTGGCAGATTCACAATATAACAGAGAACTCATCAAAAGCACTCTGGTTGTGATCTTTTGGTTCAAAAGAACTTCTGCCATGAGAAGTTCATGGTATTTGGAAGAAGGAAATACCACGGACCTCGACGACTATCGCAAAGGTTACTAATATCCTAAAGGTACGAGCAACACTATCAACACGAGGTAAGTAGAGTGAATCTTGGGTCAAGAACCCAAGAGAAGAATACCTACTACTAGATGGCATCACGGGATGCTTTCGAGAATGGTGGCCAGAATCATCACACTGGGGATACAAAGCATTGCTAGATTACCAGGTGACTCCCTAAAACACCTAGGGTCATAATAATAGCTCCAACATATATACCGAGGCGATAGAGTACCTCAACGCACCGGTTAGTGTGCTTATTCTGACCAAAAAGGACAACAGGAATGGAGAGAAAGGATTTGCAAATGCATCAGACTATTTAGAGACCTGGGATGACTCAGACAGCATAACGGCTGTAAATGCTCAGAAAAGATTTGAGTCATTCACAAGGATTTGCATAGTCACTTAACAACATCATATCAAGGTTCTGGTTCAACTGATAACATACTGAAAGTAGTAGAAACTGAACTAAGACATGAAACTATCAATTCTATAAGTCTATGGATTAGTAACACATCATCCTGATAGATAGATGAGAAGGCTGTTGGGGAACGTAGCAGAAATTCAAAAAATTTCCTACGAATCACCAAGATCTATCTATGGAGAGACCAGCAACGAGTAGAAAGGAGAGTGCATCTACATACCCTTGTAGATCGCTAAGCGTAAGCGTTCAAGTGAACGGGGTTGATGGAGTCGTACTCGTCGTGATTCAGATCATCGATGATCAAGTGCCGAACGGACGGCACCTCCGCGTTCAACACACGTACAGCCCGGTGACGTCTCCCACGCCTTGATCCAGCAAGGAGAGAGGGAGAGGTTGAGGAAGACTCCATCCAACAGCAGCACAACAGCGTGGTGGTGGTGGTGGAGGAGCGTGGCAATCCCGCAGGGCTTCGCCGAGCACCTACGGGAGAGGAGATGTGTCACGGGAGGGAGAGGGAGGCAACCAAAGGCCTTAGGTGTGATTGCTCCTCCTTTTCCCCACTATATATAGGGCCAAGGGAGAGGGGGAGGGCGCAGCCTTGCCCCCTCCTCCAAGGAAGGGGTGCGGCTAAGGATGGGGAGGAGTCCATCCTCCCCAAGGCACCTCGGAGGTGCCTTCCCCCTTGAGGACTCTTCCCTCCCCAAGTTTCCTTGCGCATGGGCCTCTTGGGGCTGGTGCCCTTGGCCCATGTAGGCCAAGGCGCACCCCCTACAGCCCATGTGGCCCCCCGGGGCAGGTGGCCCCACCCGGTGGGCCCCCGGGACCCTTTCGGTGGTCCCGGTACAATACCGATGACCCCGAAACTTGTCCCGATGGCCGAAACAGGACTTCCTATATATAAATCTTTACCTCCGGACCATTCCGGAACTCCTCGTGACGTCCGGGATCTCATCCAGGACTCCGAACAACATTCGGTAACCACATACAAGCTTCCTTTATAACCCTAGCGTCATCGAACCTTAAGTGTGTAGACCCTACGGGTTCGGGAGACATGTAGACATGACCGAGACGTTCTCCAGTCAATAACCAACAGCGGGATCTGGATACCCATGTTGGCTCCCACATGTTCCACGATGATCTCATCGGATGAACCACGATGTCAAGGACTCAATCGATCCCGTATACAATTCCCTTTGTCTAGCGGTATTTTACTTGCCCGAGATTCGATCGTCGGTATACCGATACCTTGTTCAATCTCGTTACCGGCAAGTCACTTTACTCGTTCCGTAACACATCATCCCGTGATCAACTCCTTGGTCACATTGCGCATATGATGATGTCCTACCGAGTGGGCCCAGAGATACCTCTCCGCTTACACGGAGTGACAAATCCCAGTCTCGATCCGCATAAAACAATAGATACTTTCGGAGATACCTGTAGTGCACCTTTATAGTCACCCAGTTACGTTGTGACGTTTGATACACCCAAAGCACTCCTACGGTATCCAGGAGTTACACGATCTCATGGTCAAAGGAAGAGATACTTGACATTGGCAAAGCTCTAGCAAACGAACTACACGATCTTTGTGCTAGTCTTAGGATTGGGTCTTGTCCATCACATCATTCTCCTAATGATGTGATCCCGTTATCAACGACATCCAATGTCCATGGTCAGGAAACCGTAACCATCTATTGATCAACGAGCTAGTCAACTAGAGGCTCACTAGGGACATATTGTGGTCTATGTATTCACACGTGTATTACGATTTCCGGATAATACAGTTATAGCATGAATAAAAGACAATTATCATGAACAAGGAAATATAATAATAATACTTTTATTATTGCCTCTAGGGCATATTTCCAACAGTCTCCCACTTGCACTAGAGTCAATAATCTAGTTCACATCGCCATGTGATTAACACTCACAGGTCACATCGCCATGTGACTAATACCCAAGAGTTTACTAGAGTCAGTAGTCTAGTTCACATCACTATGTGATTAACACTCAATGAGTTTTATGTTTGATCATGTTGCTTGTGAGAGAGGTTTTAGTCAACAGGTCTGAACCTTTCAGATCCGTGTGTGCTTTACAAATCTCTATGTCATCTCCTAGATGCAGCTACCACGCTCTATTTGGAACTATTCCAAACAACTATTCTACTTGGAGCTATTCTAAATTATTGCTCCATTATATGTATCCGGTCTCTCTACTCAGAGCTATCCGGATAGGTGTCAAGCTTGCATCGTCATAACCTTTACGACGAACTCTTTTACCACCTCCATAATCGAGAAAAATTCCTTAGTCCACTAGTTACTAAGGATAACTTTGACCGCTGTCCTGTGAGCCATTCTTGGATCACTCTTGTACCCCTTGACTGACTCATGGCAAGGCACACTTCAGGTGCGGTACACAGCATAGCATACTGAAGAGCATACGTCTTAAGCATAGGGGACGACCTTCGTCCTTTCTCTCTATTCTGCCGTGGTCGAGCTTTAAGTCTTAACTTCGTACCTTACAACTCAGGCAAGAACTTCTTCTTTGACTGATCCATCTTGAACACCTTCAAGATCATGTCAAGGTATGTGCTCATTTGAAAGTACCATTAAGCGTTTTGATCTATCCTTATAGATCTTGATGCTCAATGCTCAAGCAGCTTAATCCAGGCTTTCCATTGAAAAACACTTTCAAAATAACCCTGTATGCTTTCTAGAAATTCTACGTCATTTCTGATCAACAATATGTCAACAACATATACTCATCAGAAATTCTATAGTGCTCCCACTCACTTCTTTGGAAATACAAGTTTCTCATAAACTTTGTACAAACCCAAAATCTTTGATCATCATCAAAGCATACATTCCAACTCCGAGATGCTCACTCCAGTCCTTAGAAGGATCGCTGGAGCTAGCATACCTTTTAGCATCCTTAGGATCGACAAAAAACTTTCTGATTGTATTACATACAACCTTTCCTCACGAAAACTGGTAAGGAAACTCGTTTTGATATCCATCTGCTAGATTTCATAAATACAGCTAATGCTAACATGAATCCGACGGACTTAAGCATCGCTACGGATGAGAAAATCTCATCGTAGTCAACTCCTTGAACTTGTGAAAAACTTTTTGCCGCAAGTCGAGCTTCATGGACGGTGACATTACCATCCACGTCCGTCTTCTTCTTAAAGATCCATTTATCTTAATGGCTTGCCGATCATTGGGCAAGTCCACCAAAGTCCATGGATCCGTTCTCGGATTTTATGGCCTCGAGCCATTTATCGGAATCCGGGCCCACCATCGCTTCTCCATAGCTCGTAGGTTCATTGTTGTCTAGCAACATGACCTTCAAGACAGGATTACGTACCACTCTGAAGTAGTACGCATCCTTGTCATCCTACGAGGTTTGGGAGTGACTTGATCCAAAGTTTCATGATCAATATCACAAGCTTCCACTTCAATTGGTGTAGGTGCCACAGGAACAACTCCCTGTGCCCTGCCACACACTAGTTGAAGAGACGGTTCAATAACCTCATCAAGTCTCCACCATCCTCCCACTCAATTCTTTCGAGAGAAACCTTTCCTCGAGAAAGGACCCGATTCTATAAACAATTCATATTGCTTTCGGATCTGAAATTAGGAGGTATACCCAACTGTTTTGGGTTTCCTATGAAGATGCATTTTATCCGCTTTGGGTTCGAGCTTATCAATCCTGAAACTTTTCCACATAAGCGTCGCAGCCCCAAACTTTCAAGAAACGACAACTTAGGTTTCTCTAAACCATAATTCATACGGTGTCATCTCAACGGAATTACGTGGTGCCCTATTTAAAGTGAATGTGGTTGTCTCTAATGCCTAACCCATGAACGATAGTGGTAATTTGATAAGAGACATCATGGTACGCACCATATCCAATAGGGTGCAACTATGATGTTCGGACACACCATCACATTATGGTGTTCCAGGCGGTATTAATTGCGAAACAATTTCCACAATGTCTTAATTGTGTGCCAAAACTCGTAACTCAGATATTCATCTCTATGATCATATCATAGACATTTTATCCTCTTGTCACAATGATCTGCTACTTCACTCTGAAATTACTTGAACCATTCAATAATTCAGACTTGTGTTTCATCAAGTAAATATACTCAACATTTACTCGAATCATCTGTGAAGTAAGAACATAATGATATTCACTGCATGCCTCAGCACTCATTCGACTGCACACATCAAAATGTGTTACTTCCAACAAGTTGCTATCTTGTTCCATCTTACTGAAAATGAGGCTTTTCAGTCATCTTGCCCATGTGGTATGATTTGCATATCTCAAGTGATTCAAAATCAAGTGAGTCCGAACGATCCATTTGCATGGAGTTTCTTCATGCATATACACCAATAGACATGGTTCGCATGTCTCAAACTTTTCAAAACCGAGTGAGTCCAAAGATCCGTCAACATGGAGCTTCTTCATGCGTTTTTATACCATTATGACTTACATGGCAGTGCCACAAGTAAGTGGTACTATCATTACTATCTTATATCTTTTGGCATGAAAATGTGTATCACTACGATCAAGATTCAATAAACCATTCATTTTAGGTGTAAGACCATTGAAGGTATTATTCAAATAAACAGAGTAACCATTATTCTCCTTAAATGAATAACTGTATTGCTATAGACATAATCCAATCATGTCTATGCTCAACGCAAACACCAAATCTCGATGGTAGAGGGAGCGTGCGATGCTTGATCATATCAACATTGGAAACACTTCCAACACATATCGTCAGCTCACCTTTAGCTAGTCTCCGTTTATTCCGTAGCTTTTATTTCGAGTTACTAACACTTAGCAACCGAACCGGTATCCAATACCCTGGTGCTACTAGGAGTACTAGTAAAGTACACATTAACATAATGTATATTCAATATACTTCTATCGACCTTGCCAGCCTTCTCATCTACCAAGTATCTAGGGTAATCTTGCTCCAGTGGTTGTTCCCCTTATTACAGAAGCACTTAGTCTCGGGTTTGGGTTCAACCTCGGGTTTCTTCATTGGTGCAGCAGCTGATTTGCCGTTTCATGAAGTATCCCTTTGTTCCCTTGCCCTTCTTGAAACTAGTGGTTTCACCAACCATCAACAATTGATGCTCCTTCTTGATTTCTACTTTCGCGATGTCAAACAACGCGAATACCTCAAGGATCATCATCTCTATCCTTGATATGTTATAGTTCATCACGAAGCTCTAGCAGCTTGGTGGTAATGACTTCGGAGAAACTATCACTATTTCATCTGGAAGATCAACTCCCACTTGATTCAAGTGATTGTTGTACTCAAACAATCTGAGCACAAGCTCAACGATTGAGCTTTTCTCCCTTAGTTTGCAGGCTAAGAAAATCGTCGGAGGTCTTATACCTCTTGACGTGGGCACGAGCCTGAAATCCCAATTTCAGCCCTCGAAACATCTCATATGTTCCATGACGTTTCGAAAACGTCTTTGGTGCCTCAATTCTAAACCGTTTAACTGAACTATCACATAGTTATCAAAACGTGTATGTCAGATGTTCGCAACAACCACAAACAACGTTTGGGGTTCAGCACACTGAGCGGTGCATTAAGGACATAAGCTTTCTACTGATCGCATAATCGCTACTATCAACTTTCAACTATAATTTTCTCTAGGAACATATCTAAAACAGTAGAACTATAGCGCGAGCTACGACATAATTTGCAAAAGGTCTTTTGACTTTGTTCAGGATAATTAAGTTCATCTTATGAACTCCCACTCAGATAGACATCCCTCTAGTCATCTAAGTGATTACATGATCCGAGTCAAACTAGGCCGTGTCCGATCATCACGTGAGACGGACTAGTCATCATCGGTGAACATCTTCATGTTGATCGTATCTTCTATACGACTCATGCTCGACCTTTCGGTCTCCGTGTTCCGAGGCCATGTCTGTACATGCTAGGCTCGTCAAGTTAACCCTAAGTGTTTTCGCTGTGTAAAACTGTCTTACACCCGTTGTATGTGAACGTAAGAATCTATCACACCCGATCATCACGTGGTGCTTCGAAACGATGAACTGTAGCAACGGTGCACAGTTAGGGGAGAACACTTCTTGAAATTTTTATGAGGGATCATCTTATTTACTACCGTCGTTCTAAGCAAATAAGATGTATAAACATGATAAACATCACATGCAATCAAATAAGAGTAGTGACATGATATGGCCAATATCATATAGCTCCTTTGATCTTCATCTTCGGGGCTCCATGATCATCTTGTCACCGGCATGACACCATGATCTCCATCATCATGATCTCCATCATCGTGTCTTCATGAAGTTGTCACGCCAACGACTACTTCTACTTCTATGACTAACGCGTTTAGCAATAAAGTAAAGTAGTTTACATGGCGTTCTTCAATGACACGCAGGTCATACAAAAAAAATAAAGACAACTCCTATGGCTCCTGCCGGTTGTCATACTCATCGACATGCAAGTCGTGAATCCTATTACAAGAACATGATCAATCTCATACATCACATATATCATTCATCACATCCTTTGGCCATATCACATCACATAGCATACCCTGCAAAAACAAGTTAGACGTCCTCTAATTGTTGTTTGCATGTTTTACGTGGCTGCTATGGGTTTCTAGCAAGAACGTTTCTTACCTACGCATGAACCACAACGTGATATGCCAATTGCTATTTACCCTTCATAAGGACCCTTTTCATCGAATCCGATCCGACTAAAGTGGGAGAGACAGACACCCGCCAGCCACCTTATGCAACTAGTGCATGTTTGTCGATGGAACCGGTCTCACGTAAGCGTACGTGTAAGGTTGGTCCGGGCCGCTTCATCCCACGATGCCGCCGAATCAAGATAAGACTAGTAACGGCAAGCATATTGAACAATATCGACGCCCACAACTACTTTGTGTTCTACTCGTGCAAAGAATCTACGCAATAGACCTAGCTCATGATGCCACTGTTGGGGAATGTAGCAGAAATTCAAAATTTTCCTACGTGTCACCAAGATCTATCTATGGAGAGACTAGCAACGAGGGGAAGGAGAGTGCATCTACATACCCTTGTAGATCGCTAAGCGGAAGCGTTCAAGTGAACGGGGTTGATGGAGTCGTACTCGTCGTGATTCAGATCACCGATGATCCTAGTGCCGAACGGACGGCACCTCCGCGTTCAACACACGTACAGCTCGACGATGTCTCCCACGCCTTGATCCAGCAAGGAGAGAGGGAGAGGTTGAGGAAGACTCCATCCAGCAGCAGCACAACGGCGTGGTGGTGATGGAGGAGCGTGGCAATCCTGCAGGGCTTCGCCAAGCACCTACGGGAGAGGAGGAGGTGTCACGGGAGGGAGGGAGGCGCCAAGGGCTCAGGTATGGATGCCCTTAACTTCGTACCTTACAACTCAGGCAAGAACTCCTTTTTTGACTGATCCATCTTGAACACCTTCAAGATCACGTCAAGGCATGTGCTCATTTGAAAGTACCATTAAGCGTTTTGATCTATCCTTATAGATCTTGATGCTCAATGTTCAAGTAGCTTAATCCAGGTTTTCCATTGAAAACACTTTCCAAATAACCCTATATGCTTTCCAGAAATTCTACGTCATTTCTGATCATTAATATGTCAACAACATATACTCATCAGAAATTCTATAGTGCTCCCACTCACTTCTTTGGAAATACAAGTTTCTCATAAACTTTGTATACACCCTAAATCTTTGATCATCATCAAAGCATACATTCCAACTCCGAGATGCTCACTCCAGTCCTCAGAAGGATTGCTGGAGCTTTGCATACTTATTAGCATATTTCAGGATAGACAAAACCTTCCGGTTGTATCACATACAACCTTTCCTCAAGAATCGTCGAGGAAACAATGTTTTGACATCCTATCTGCAAGATTTCATAAATAATGCAGTAATTGCTAATATAATTCCAACATACTCTTAGCATCGCTACGAGTGAGAAAGTCTCATCGTAGTCAACTCCTTGAACTTGTCGAAAAACATCTCAACGACAAGTCGACCTTTCTCAATGGTGACACTTACCATCATTGTCTGTCTTCCTTTCAAAATCCATATGTACCTAACAGCCTTATGACCATCAAGTAGTTCTTCCAAAGTCTACACTTTGTTTTCATACATGGATCCTCTCTCGGGTTTTATGGCCTTGAGCCATTTATCGGAATCCAGGCCCACCATCGCTTCTCCATAGCTCGTAGGTTCATTGTTGTCTAGCAACATGACTTCCAAGACAGGATTACTGTACCACTCTGAAGTAGTACGTATCCTTGTCACCCTACGAGGTTTGGGAGTGACTTGATCTGAAGTTTCATGATCACTATCATAAGCTTCTACTTCAATTGGTGTAGGTGCCACAGGAACAACTTCCTGTGCCCTGCTACACACTGGTTGAAGTGATGGTTCAGTAACCTCATCAAGTCTCCACCATCCTCCCACTCAATTCTTTCGAGAGAAACCTTTCCTCGAGAAAGGACCCAATTCTAGAAACAATTCATATTGCCTTCGGATCTGAATTAGGAGGTATACCCAACTGTTTTGGGTGTCCTATGAAGATGTACTTTATCCGCTTTGGGTTCGAGCTTAATCCTGAAACTTTTTCACATAAGCGTCGCAGCCCCAAACCTTTAAGAAATGACAACTTAGGTTTCTCTAAACCATAATTCATACGGTGTCATCTCATCGGAATTACGTGGTGCCCTATTTAAAGTGAATGTGGTTGTCTTTAATGCCTAACCCATAAACTATCCTGGCAGTTCGATAAGAGACATCATGGTATGCATCATATCCAATAGGGTGCAACTATGATGTTCGGACACACCATCACACTATGGTGTTCCAGGCGGTATTAATTGTGAAACAATTTCCACAATGTCTTAATTGTGTGCCAAAACTCGTAACTCAGATACTCATCTCTATGATCATATCATAGACATTTTATCCTCTTGTCACAATCTTCTACTTCACTCTGAAATTACTTGAACCATTCAATAATTCAGACTTGTGTTTCATCAAGTAAATATTCTCAACATCTACTCGAATCATCTGTGAAGTAAGAACATAACGATATTCACTGCATGCCTCAGCACTCATTGGACTGCACGCATCAAAATGTGTTGCTTCCAACAAGTTGCTATCTTGTTACATCTTACTGAAAACGAGGCTTTTCAGTCATCTTGCCCATGTGGTATGATTTGCATGTCCCAAGTGATTCAAAATCAAGTGAGTCAAAACGGTCCATTTGCATGGAGTTTCTTCATGCATATACACCAATAGACATGGTTCGCATGTCTCAAACTTTTCAAAAACGAGTGAGCCCAAAGATCCATCAATATGGAGCTTCTTCATGCGTTTTATACCGATATGACTTACGTGGCAGTGCCACAAGTAGGTGGTTCTATCATTACTATCTTTTGGCATGAACATGTGTATCACTACGATCGAGATTTAATAAACCATTCATTTTAGGTGTAAGACCATTGAAGGTATTATTCAAATAAACAGAGTAACGATTATTCTCCTTAAATGAATAACCGTATTGCGATAGACGTAATCCAATCATGTCTATGCTCAACGCAAACACCAAACAACAATTATTTAGGTTTAACACCAATCTCTTTGGTAGAGGGAGCGTGCGATGCTTGATCATATGAAGCTTGGAAAAACTTCCAACACATATCGTCAGCTCACCTTTAGCTAGTCTCCGTTTATTCCGTAGCCTTTTGTTTCGAGTTACTAACACTTAGCAACCGAACCGGTATCTAATACCCTGGTGCTACTAGGAGTACTAGCAAAGTACACATTAACACAATGTATATCCAATATACTTCTATCGACCTTGCCAGCCTTCTTATCTACCAAGTATCTAGGGTAATTCTGCTCTAGTGGTTGTTCCCCTTATTACAGAAGCACTTAGTCTCGGGTTTGGGTTTTACCTTGGGTTTCTTCACTAGAGCAGCAACTGATTTGCCGTTTCATGAAGTATCCCTTCTTGCCCTTGCCCTTCTTGAAACTAGTGGTTCCACCAACCATCAACAATTGATGCTCCTTCTTGATTTCTACTTTCGCGGTGTCAAACATCGCGAATACCTCAAGGATCATCATATCTATCCCTGATATGTTATAGTTCATCACGAAGCTCTAACAGCTTGGTGGCAATGACTTTGGAGAACCATCACTGTCTTATCTGGAAGATCAACTCCCACTCGATTCAAATGATTGTTGTACTCAGACAATCTGAGCACAAGCTCAACAATTGAGCTTTTCTCCTTAGTTCGCAGGTTAAGAAAGTCATCGGAGGTCTTATACCTCTTGACATGGGCACGAGCCTGAAATACCAATTTCAGCCCTCAAAACATCTCATATGTTTCGCGATGTTTCAAAAACGTCTTTGGTGCCTCAACTCTAAACCGTTTAACTGAACTATCACGTAGTTATCAAAACGTGTATGTCAGATGTTCGCAACAACCACAGACAACGTTCGAGGTTCAGCACACTGAGCGGTGCATTAAGGACATAAGCCTTCTATGAAGCAATGAGGACAATCCTCAGTTTACGGACCTAGTCCGCATAATTGCTACTATCAACTTTCAACTAATTTTTCTCTAGGAACATATCTAAACAGTAGAACTATAGCGTGAGCTACGACATAATTTGCAAAAACCTTTTGACTATGTTCAGGATAATTAAGTTCATCTTATGAACTCCCACTTAGATAGACATCCCTCTAGTCATCTAAGTGATTACATGATCCGAGTCAAACTAGGCCGTGTCCGATCATCACGTGAGACAGACTAGTCATCATCGGTGAACATCTTCATGTTGATCGTATCTTCTATACGACTCATGTTCGACCTTTCGGTCTCCGTGTTCCGAGGCCATGTCTGTACATGCTAGGCTCGTCAAGTTAACCCTAAGTGTTTCGCGTGTGTAAATCTGTCTTACACCCGTTGTATGTGAACGTTAGAATCTAACACCCGATCATCACGTGGTGCTTCGAAACACGAACTGTCGCAACGGTGCACAGTTAGGGGAGAACACTTCTTGAAATTGTTGTAAGGGATCATCTTATTTACTACCGTCGTTCTAAGCAAATAAGATGTATAAACATGATAAACATCACATGCAATCAAATAGTGACATGATATGGCCATCATCACTTTGCTCCTTTTGATCTCCATCTTCGGGGCTCCATGATCATCATCGTCACCGGCATGACACCATGATCTCCATCATCATGATCTCCATCATCGTGTCTTCATGAAGTTGCCTCGCCAACTATTACTTCTACTACTATGGCTAATGGTTAGTAATAAAGTAAAGTAATTACATGACGTTTAAGTTGACACGCAGGTCACAAATAAATAAAGACAACTCCTATGGCTCCTGCCGGTTGTCATACTCATCGACATGCAAGTCGTGATTCCTATTACAAGAACATGATCAATCTCATACATCACATATATCATTCATCACATCCTTTTTGGCCATATCACATCACATAGCATACCCTGCAAAAACAAGTTAGACGTCCTCTAATTGTTGTTTGCATGTTTTACGTGGCTGCTATGGGTTTCTAGCAAGAACGTTTCTTACCTACGCATGAACCACAACGTGATATGCCAATTGCTATTTACCCTTCATAAGGACCCTTTTCATCGAATCCGATCCGACTAAAGTGGGAGAGACAGACACCCGCCAGCCACCTTATGCAACTAGTGCATGTTTGTCGGTGGAACCGGTCTCACGTAAGCGTACGTGTAAGGTTGGTCTGGGCCGCTTCATCCCACGATGCCGCCGAATCAAGATAAGACTAGTAACGGCAAGCATATTGAACAATATCGACGCCCACAACTACTTTGTGTTCTACTCGTGCAAAGAATCTACGCAATAGACCTAGCTCATGATGCCACTGTTGGGGAACGTAGCAGAAATTCAAAAAATTTCCTATGAATCACCAAGATCTATCTATGGAGAGACCAGCAACGAGTAGAAAGGAGAGTGCATCTACATACCCTTGTACATCGCTAAGCGGAAGCGTTCAAGTGAACGGGGTTGATGGAGTCGTACTCGTCGTGATTCAGATCACCGATGATCAAGTGCCGAACGGACGGCACCTCCGCGTTCAACACACGTACAGCCCGGTGACGTCTCCCACGCCTTGATCCAGCAAGGAGAGAGGGAGAGGTTGAGGAAGACTCCATCCAACAGCAGCACAACGGCGTGGTGGTGGTGGTGGAGGAGCGTGGCAATCCCGCAGGGCTTCGCCGAGCACCTACGGGAGAGGAGATGTGTCACGGGAGGGAGAGGGAGGCAACCAAAGGCCTTAGGTGTGATTGCTCCTCCTTTTCCCCACTATATATAGGGCCAAGGGAGAGGGGGAGGGCGCAGCCTTGCCCCCTCCTCCAAGGAAGGGGTGCGGCTAAGGATGGGGAGGAGTCCATCCTCCCCAAGGCACCTCGGAGGTGCCTTCCCCCTTGAGGACTCTTCCCTCCCCAAGTTTCCTTGCGCATGGGCCTCTTGGGGCTGGTGCCCTTGGCCCATGTAGGCCAAGGCGCACCCCCTACAGCCCATGTGGCCCCCCGGGGCAGGTGGCCCCACCCGGTGGGCCCCCGGGACCCTTCCGGTGGTCCCGGTACAATACCGATGACCCCGAAACTTGTCCCGATGGCCGAAACAGGACTTCCTATATATAAATCTTTACCTCCGGACCATTCCGGAACTCCTCGTGACGTCCGGGATCTCATCCAGGACTCCGAACAACATTCGGTAACCACATACAAGCTTCCTTTATAACCCTAGCGTCATCGAACCTTAAGTGTGTAGACCCTACGGGTTCGGGAGACATGTAGACATGACCGAGACGTTCTCCAGTCAATAACCAACAGCGGGATCTGGATACCCATGTTGGCTCCCACATGTTCCACGATGATCTCATCGGATGAACCACGATGTCAAGGACTCAATCGATCCCGTATACAATTCCCTTTGTCTAGCGGTATTTTACTTGCCCGAGGTTCGATCGTCGGTATACCGATACCTTGTTCAATCTCGTTACTGGCAAGTCACTTTACTCGTTCCGTAACACATCATCCCGTGATCAACTCCTTGGTCACATTGCGCATATGATGATGTCCTACCGAGTGGGCCCAGAGATACCTCTCCGTTTACACGGAGTGACAAATCCCAGTCTCGATCCGCATAAAACAATAGATACTTTCGGAGATACCTGTAGTGCACCTTTATAGTCACCCAGTTACGTTGTGACGTTTGATACACCCAAAGCACTCCTACGGTATCCAGGAGTTACACGATCTCATGGTCAAAGGAAGAGATACTTGACATTGGCAAAGCTCTAGCAAACGAACTACACGATCTTTGTGCTATGCTTAGGATTGGGTCTTGTCCATCACATCATTCTCCTAATGATGTGATCCCGTTATCAACGACATCCAATGTCCATAGCCAGGAAACCATGACTATCTGTTGATCACAACGAGCTAGTCAACTAGAGGCTCACTAGGGACATATTGTGGTCTATGTATTCACACGTGTATTACGATTTCCGGATAATACAGTTATAGCATGAATAAAAGACAATTATCATGAACAAGGAAATATAATAATAATACTTTTATTATTGCCTCTAGGGCATATTTCCAACAAAGGCCTAGTTCTTAATCCCTGTAGAAAAGAAGAGGATGACTCAGATCAGAAGGGCATAAGGTATAAGGAGTAAAAAGAGCCTTATGTTCCCTTCCACAATCAATTCCCTTATATAAGTAAAGCATTTCTAGACTCAACTTTGACCAGTTTGGCTTGGTAATCCTACAGGCAGTCAGGGTCTGATACTAAAGCTGTCAGGACCCCGATCCTAAGCCACATCGATCTAGCATGTAACACCTCATATCACTTTGCGGCCTCACGCACGGTATTCCCACGGGTGCCACCTTACCTGGCCCGGGACCATTTGCGCCTTTTGGCTCACGTATATGATAGTGTCGCTAGCTTCCATATGACAGAGAACCCGGGCCAACATGACTAGTCGTGAACCCAAAGCGGCACTAACCCATGGGGACAGGCATACATGAATCACATCGAGCATGTCGGTCAGCAGCATGTGAATCCGGGCTGTAGCACTAGGCTAACAGGACTCCGGGAACCCGGGCTGTAGCAGGCTAGGCAGGACTCTGGATGTCACTGCATGACATTTCCCCCAAGGGACAGACACAGGAACAAAGTGAATCACATGCCGGCCAGTCAAGTGTTCCGGAGCAGTAGTGCGGGGCTAGCAGGACTCCGGTGAACCGGGCTGTAGCGGACTACTATGGCTCATGGAAGCACAGGACTACATTTCCCCATAAGAGAGGCTACCAAGGATAAACAACTAGGTTGTCGGATCCCACACATACAAAGCATTTCAATCATACACACAATATGCCCGATATGTGTAAATACAACATGGCATCACAACATAACTCTACGACTCAAGTATTTATTCATTAGGCTCCGAAGAGCGAGATATTACAAACATGGGTCTCATGACCCAACATACAGAGCATACAAGCAACAAGCACATGCGGAAGCTTAACTGGTCTGAGTACAGACAACTACAAATGAAGAAGGCTGAGAAGCCTGACTATCTACCAGATCCTACCGAGGGCACAAGATCGTAGCTGAGGTAACAAGCTAAACGTCGAAGTCCACGCGGAACTACTAGTGAGACTGAAGTCTCTCTTCAAAACATAAAATAAGCAAACATGAGTACAAATGTACCCACCAAGACTTACATCAGAACTAACTACATATGCATCGGTATCAACAAAGGGGGTAGTAGAGTTTAACTGCAGCAAGCCAGCTTTGACTCGGTGGCTATCCCGAACTACGACTGCAAGTAACTCTTTTGAGGTGGCGCACACGAGTCCACATATTCACCATACCAATACACCACTATGGATCCGCTCCCGTCTTCCTACGAGAACGCCATCCATAGCACTCACGCTTATCTTGTACATTTTAGAGTATCCACTTTCACTTGTCTATGAACTATGCAAGGGGTCCAAGTTTCCATATCCGAGGAATCCGGCTATTCGAATAGATAATGATAACCCTGTAGGGGTGTACTTCTTCACACACGCTCTCGCCACTTACCACCATGTACATGTCATGTACCTCGGCAACCTTCAAGCGCAAGCCTGGCAAGGGAGTCAGCCACGACCTTACTAACTACACAAGTCTCTAGTCCAGGTTTATCGCCTATTCTAGTTGCATTCGCAAGGAGATCCGTCCAGGGTGTCGCTCACGACCCCAAACGATGTTTGCAGGGTTCCCAAGCCCACCTCGATGGATGGATCTACGCTTGGTACACCGTGCCACGGTGCCTAGTCTGTCCCAAGCCCACCTGTACCGGGTACCACTTGGTAGACTACTAACACTACCTACAAACACCAGAAACTAGTTGCAACTCCTGGACAGAGATCATGTTGATTAATAAGTCGAGAGGGGCCAAGTTACCGGAACCCAATGTGTGGTAGTAACTGTTCATGGATCACAAACATAGAACTCAGTTCCTGAGGACGGCTGCAATGAGACAACCCACCATGTACTCCTACATGGCCTCTCACCGCTACCTTTACCAAATCGTGTTCACACACTTAGCTCTCAACAGTAGGACATGTTCACCACATTCCAATTCATTCCCGATGAATCAGACCCAACTAAACTCTAAGCAGTAGCAGGCATGACAATAAGCATGAACGAATAGGCACATCAGGGCTCAAACAACTCCTACTCATGCTAGTGGGTTTCATCTATTTACTGTGGCAATGACAGTTCATGCAGAGGAAAGAGGTTCAACAACCGCAGCATGTAACAATTGAATCGTTGTTGTCCTAATGCAGTAAAAGAGAGCAGGAGAGAGAGAGTGGGATTGTATCGGAATGAACAAGGGGGTTTTGCTTGCCTGGCACTTCTGAAGATAATATAGCTCTTCATCGGTGTCATCGAACTCATCGTCGGAACCACGTCTATCAAGAGGGGACAATTATCGGCAAACAAGAGGGAACATAATCAATGCAATGCAACAATATGATGCATGCTATGACATGGCAATATGAATGTGTTTTGGGCTAATGCAAGCTAGAACAGATTGGAATGAGTCCATTTGAACCAAAGATTCAAATGCAAACCCATTTCATGAAGTCATATTAGTGCATTAACTTGATTCACCTAAACAGCAAGGTTAAAGTGTTCTAACATGTATGAAACCAATATAGATGGATAAATTGGATTTTTCTGATCATTTTTCATATATAAATTATTTCAATCTGAGCTACGGTTGAATTTATATGATTTTTAGAAGTTAGCACTATTTTCTGGAATTTGCTGTAAAAGAATAAATCCATAAAATGATTTACTGCGTCAGCCTGGCATCAGTGTGAATTCAGCGGTCAACAGTGCCAGCCCAAGTCAAACCTGACGGCTGGGACCCGCGTGTTAGTATCTAGTGCTAAACTAAACAGGGTGGTTAGTGGCTAATTAAGCCGGACACGTCAGCCCGCCGGAGTTTTGGCTGGCGGCGACCTCAAACCGCGGTGGCGTCCGCCGGAGTTATGCCAGAGGCGACGGATCGACGCTACAAGGGCACCAGGAGGTAGCCCATGCCCGCGCGCATGCAGGGGAACCAACGGGAGGGCGCGGGGTGGCCGGAGTTTGCCGGAAGCGAGCTCATGGCGGCGGCCGGAGTTCGGGCGAGGTTGGGAATGGGGATGTGGGGCACGGCGGAGCGAACGGCCGGGTGCTACGGCCTCCAGGTGATGTGCTGAGCATGGTGACGCGCTCTGTGGTGATCTTGCGCGGCTGTGGCCACAGCTACGCCATGGCCGGCGGCGAGAAGCTTTCGGCCGCAGTGGGAACGGAGCTAGGGGACGAGCGTGGACATGAGAGTAGAGGGGAAAGGAAGAGGGGCTCACGGAGGGTCTGCAGGGGTGGTCGGCGGCCTCGGGGGCGCATTGGTAGTGGCGAATCGACCGACGAGGTGCCTCGGTGGCCAGCGATGGAAACGGTGATGGTGGCGATGAAGCAGTGCATCCGAGGCCGGGCGGATCGTCGAGGAGGAAGAGGCGGATGAGGCGGAGCTCGGGGGTGCCTCGGAGAGGCTCGGAGATGGCTGTGGCCATGGGGGAGCTCGTCGGCGGCGACGGCTGCGTTCGGTCGCGGTCGTGGAGGGGACTAGGGGGCGAAGGAGAGAGCAGAGAGTGAGGGAGAGGAGCGAGGGGGTCCAGGGGGTGTCGTGGCGCTCGGGCCCGTTTCCAGCGGCGAGCAAGCAGGCAGGAGGTGGCATCGCGCGCGTCAGGCACACGCCCTCTGCCTACTGGCAGAGGTGGAAGAAGACCTCGACGCCCCTGGTGGGCTGGGCCGATTCTCTCCTGGGCCAGGTTAGCAGGTAAGATTCTGCTCTGTTTTATTTTTCTGTTCTGTTTTCTTTTATTTATTTATTTGCCACTGTTTAAATTCAAAATAGAATTTAAACTCATGCCAAATCTTTCTGAAATATTTTATGTTGCAGAAATGGACCTAGCCACATGCCCATAAATTATTTCAGGAGCATTTGAAGATATATTCTAGTTATATGAATATAAATTCAAATTCAAAATACAATATGATTTAAAATCAGTGCCCAAAATTATTCTTCAAAAATGTCATTATTTTTGGTTTGGATCAAGACCATTGCCAAAAATATCAAACATCAATGAAGAGCATTTTGGGTTCATTGAATGCAATTTTTAGGGTTATTTGCCCTTCTTTTAATTAATCTTTTGAAGCTTTAAAATTTCCTCGGTTCAACTTGTTAGAATTTAGACATGATGCAACACAAGATGCTAGCACTAAGCATTACCCAAACTAGGGATGTGACAGTAACAGTGTTTCTCCCAAGGTCCTTTGCTCATCGAAGTCCCATAGGACATTCTTCAGGGAAAATTCATTGAATCCAGGCTTTACTTCAGTCACGTAGCACTTCACACAGCCCAGCTTCAATGGCACATTATCCAAGAAGAGGCCATCTTCCAAGAAGGGTGGGCAAACCCAGGCTCTTGCACATTTTAGTTTACCTTCATAATGTGTAAGCACTCCTGTTGTGTCAAAACCGGCGGATCTCGGGTAGCGGGTCTCGAACTATGCGTCTAGGCCGTATGGTAACAGGAGGCAAGGGACACGAAGTTTTACCCAGGTTCGGGCCCTCTCGATGCAGGTAAAACCCTACGTCCTGCTTGATTAATATTGATGATATGGGTAGTACAAGAGTAAATCTACCACGAGATCGAGGAGGCTAAACCCTAGAAGCTAGTCTACGGTATGATTGTTGATGTGTATGTTGTCCTACGGACTAAAACCCTCCGGTTTATATAGACACGGGTAGGGTTAGGGTTACATAGAGTCAGTTACAATGAGTCGGTTACAATGGTAGGAGATCTTCATATCCGTATCGCCAAGCTTGCCTTCCACGCCAAGGAAAGTCCCTTCCGGACGCGGGATGGAGTCTTCAATCTTGTATGTTCATAGTCCAGGAGTCCGACTGAAGGTATAGTCTGGCCATCTAGACACCCCCTAATCCAGGACTCCCTCAGTAGCCCCCAAACCAGGCTTCAATGACGATGAGTCCGACGCGCAGATTGTCTTCGGCATTGCAAGGCAGGTTCTCCTCCAAATTCCGTGTACCTGTTTGAATAAAGTCTGGTTTTCTTGTAGATGTTGCGCTCCTTGGCTTCTACGCCCAATAATGGCCACTTCCCACGTGTCAAACGAATATGAAAAGTCTGAGCGTTTTTACATTCACACCCCTAGCCGTGTAAATGAGCTGCCCTATTTAAGGGGACGATGATTTAGATCCAATCCACACCTTCTCCCCTCCGCGAGTGTTCATCAGAGCGCATCCGACAAAGGTCCATTCCACCATGGCCAGCCGTCGCAACTCCTCCCCTCGCCCTTCCAGCCCTAAGCCTGGATATTGGGAGAGATGTTCCACCCCGCATAGCGAGCTAGTGACGCTCTAGACCAAGGGATTTCTCCCCCCGGCCTATATGGTCCTGGTTCAAGCTGGTCTTGCCGTCTACAACGGCGGAGAGCAAGCAGAGAATGCCCCTAATCCCTCCAAAGGAGAGCGGGTGTGCCTTGTCCCTAACTTAATAAGGGGGCTCGGATTTCCAATCCACCCATTTCTCCGGGGGCTGCTGGAGTTCTACGGCCTCTAGCTACACCATCTCACGCCTGCCTCAATATTGCATATCGCAGGCTTTGTAGCCCTCTACGAGTTGTTCTTGGGTGTTGAAGCTCATTTCAGACTGTGGAAGGAGCTATTTTTCCTCGTGCCCCGTTCCAAGAAGGGGTCAATGTATCAAGTGGGTGGAGCCGAAGTGTGGCGCATCGCCGGGACCGGATATCTGTCCGGAACCCCAAAGAAGGCGTCCGAAGACTGGCCCTCGGAATGGTTCTATATAGAAGACGTCCCGCTGCCGGATCCTGTCCGGATCGGCCTCCCTGAATTCAACAGTGCTCCCTTAAAGAAGCGCCTAAGCTGGCGCCCACGGAGCCCTCAGAGGGAAAGTGACAGGGACATCGTTTACCTGATGGGCCGAATAAGATTGTTAGCCCATTCCGGACTAACCATGATCGGGGTTATGGCCGAATGCATTATGTGGGGGGTGCAACCGCTTCAGTATAGAAGCCACCCCATGTGGGACTTCAACGGGGAGGACGACGCCACCCGCTACGGTCGTAAGGGGCCGGACTCAGCTGCCGCTCTACTAAAGATCTTGTCCACCTTGTATAAGGGAGAAGAGGAGGAATTTCTCCGCGTCAACCCTCAGGGTGGAATCTCCATGCACAATCCCCCGAGCTGGGTAAGCGGCCGTATTTACTTGTCCATCCGTTTTGTATTCCCATTGTTAAATATTCAGTCTGACGACTTTAACGCAGGAACTGCGCCGGGCTGTTAAGGAAATAAGCAGCCCTCCTCCACAACCCGAGGACCCAGGATGGTCCCTCGACCCGGCCTCTCAAGAGGATCCGGACATATCTGTGGAGCTGATTGATGGAGTGTTCCATCAATTGAGCAAGGACAATGCCTTGGTGGCCATTACGGCCGATTACCCAGGGCTAATCTTGATGCCCCAGGTACCTGAGATCGAAGTCCCAGTACCCCGAATAGGTGTCCGCCCACTCGTGCTCAGTTTCCTGATTGCAACCAAACTTTGTAGGGGAGGTTTTTAAGGTGGAAGGCTGAACGTACGGCGACAAGCCAATGAGGGGCCGTAGGGCCCCGTGGGCCGAAAATAAGTGCATTCCGGACGAAGGCATCAGCGCAAAGGTATGGCGTGCCCCTTATCCCAGGTGTTATACCTTAGAGGCACATTGACACTCGTGCTCTCTTCAGGACTAAGAGACCTCGCTGGACTATACCCGGAGAGGCTGCCAATCGCGCCTCCACCAGCCAGGCTCCAAAGCCTGGTCCGGAGGTGGAGGCGAACGCAAGGCGCGCGCCAGACGCTCCTCCGACGGAGGATGTGGACGGGTTGTCTGCCACCAACTCTGAGGTGGAGAGTGCCATGAACCACAGGCGTCGCCGGACAATTCTTCGCGGCACTTGTTTCTCCCAAGGGGTGTTAGATGCCTTCAACTTGGGAGATGCGCACCTCCGTGCCGCTCAAAATGGTCTAGCCAGAGCCACATAGCAATATGTAAAAGACATACGGGTAAGAAAATTTTGGTAATTATATATATAGCAGTAGCCCCCGGGACTTGAAACTGTTAGAATAACTAATTTAAGGATCATTTGATATGCAGGTTCTTACAGAAAAGAATTCCCTACTGTCCAAGGAGCTGGAAGATTGCAAACCCCAACTGGAGGCCGCACTAGCCGCGGCAGGGGAGCCTAAGGAGACCCCCACTGGTAAATATACGCTTTGAAAGATAAGTATTTTGCGAAGCACGGCTTTGGTGCGAATCTGACAAATGAAATTGCAGATGGCGCCGGATTGAATCCGGAAAGGCAACACCTCCTACGCCAGCTAAAGGCTGGTGAGAGGGTGCTACTAAAGGTGATGGGGGAGAAGAACAATCTCCAAGATGCCAACACCAAGCTGGGCATCGAGCTGAAAGACGTTCGTGCCCAGCTGTCAGACTCCGTGAAGGAGAATCAGCGGCTTCGGCGCGGCATATTTAGTAAGTGCTTGAACGAAACTTTTGAAAGAAAGTTCGGCGGGGAAGTCGACTAACAGAGCAATGTCTGTAGGTGTGCTAACAGGTCGTCCTGCAGAGGAGATGCCCGATTCTATGGGTGACCTTCTTCCTGAGTTCTCGCAACTGCTCGATCGAGTTCGGCAGGCGATGCGAGGCGTCGCCCAGGCCCTGTGGCCATCTGTCTCCATGCCCGAAGGTCTTGGAGAGCTTGCGGAGAAGCTAAAGGGAGCACGGCGGCGCTTCCGATTGTGGAAGATATCAGCCTGCCGTCAAGGCGCTAGGGAGGCCTGGGCCATGGTGAAGATGCGGTATGCAAAGGCTGACCCCAACCACATGGCCGAGGTCGGTCCTGTAGGGCCCGATGGGAAGGAGATCCCTGTAAGCTTAGTATACGGCCAAGTAGAGTTGGCCGCAAAGTATTCCCAGCAGGACTGTAAATTAGACAGCCTGTTAGATGGTATTGAAGAGGAATACAACCAGTCAAAATGACTATGTAATTTAATTGACATTTATAATGCCTTCTAGCCAGATTGTATATCATTTGTCATGGCCGACCTTTTTTGCTTCAGCATCTGGACCTGACGGTCCGGAGTGTGTCCGAATTCCCATGCGGTTATATAGGAACCGGGGAATGCATGGAGACCAGGCGTAGGGGTCATTAGGGCGTGAACAGACAAGTGCCCGACTAGGTATGTTATATTACATGGTTAGTAAGAAACATCTTACAGGGAGAATAGTTCCGTTAGGGGTTCCTTTCCCTGGGAGGCATGCCCTAAGGTGCATGTCCATGCTGCGAAAAGAAACGCAGGAAAAACATCTGGGGGCGTATAGATAAAAATAAAAAAAGATCATCTTTAGTTCACCGACCGAATATTCCCTTAAGAACACTAGCTTTCGGCTTCACCCAGTCTGAGGTACACGTCCGTCTGACCCGGCAGTAACAATTGCAGAGGTGCTCCCTTTACCACCTAGCCGAACAATCGAGAACATAGGGGTAAGCACAGGAGCCAGGCAACCCAGCTTGGCCAAAACTTAAGTCATATCGATGCATATAATGGTGAATAAAAGGTACATGCGGAAGTGTGACACATGTGTTGGGCATGAAGCCCATATGAATAAGCTTCTGTTTAAAGAAGCCCCCAGGTTTAATGAGCGCGGATAGCGCGTCACTTTATGAGCCTTTAGGGGCTATAAGAGAGAGAGAGAGAAGAAGAGAAATGTAAGACAGAAAATATAAAAATGGACAGAGGAAGGAGACGAACATAGAGTCCGGCGCTAGGCATAGAATCTTCGGAGACAGGCTGCGTTCCATGGGTTTGGCTCGAGTCGGTTATCCGATGCATCCCGCAGGCGGTACGCTCCACCAGTCAGGACTTGGTAAATTATGAAGGGACCTTCCCACTTGGGCTTGAGTTTGTCCTTTTTCTTGTCCAGTAGTCGTAGAACTAATTCGCCAACGTTGTAATTTTTGGCCCGTACTTCTCTGCTTTGGTATCTTCGAGCCTGCTGTTGATAAAATGCGGAACGGGCTTTGCCATGTCACGCTCCTCCTCCAATGCGTCCAAGCTGTCCTACCGATCGAGCTCGGCTTCTCTTTCTTCGTACATGCGCACTCGAGGTGAGTCATAAATTATGTCGCAAGGCAAAACTGCCTCTGCACCGTACGCCATAAAGAATGGTGTGTATCGGGTGGTGTGATTCGGCGTGGTCCACAGCCCCCAGAGTACGGAGTCGAGCTCCTCTACCCAGTGCGTGTTAGATTCCTTGAGGGACCGCACTAATATGGGTTTGATGCCGCTCATGATAAGACCATTTGCACGTTTGACCTGGCCGTTAGTTTGTGGGCGATAGACGGAAGCATAATTAAGCTTGATGCCCATGTTTTTGCACCAGAGTTTTACCTCGTCGGCCGTGAAGTTCGTGCCGTTATCAATGATGATGCTGTGGGGGACGCCGTAATGGTGTACAACCCCGGATATAAAGTCTATCACCGGTCCGGATTCGACCGTCTTAACAGGCTTGGCTTCTATCCATTTGGTGAACTTATCCACCCTGAAAAGTAAGCATTTTTTCTTGTGGGTTCCGCCTTTAAGGGGTCCAACCATGTCAAGCCCCCAGACCGCGAAGGGCCAAGTAATGAGGATGGTTTGGAGGGCGGTGGGTGGCATGTGGCTTTCGTTTGCAAAGAGCTGGCAACCGGTGCATCGTTGGACTAAGTCCTGAGCGTCTGCCCGGGCCGTCGGCCAATAAAAGCGTGTACGGAAGGCCTTGCTTACAAGGGACCGGGCTGCCGCGTGATGACCGCCGAGTCCGGCATGAATTTCAGCCAGGAGATTCCGCCCCTCCTCTTCGGAGATGCACCTTTGAAGGACTCCGGTAGTGCTTTTCTTATAAAGCTCTCCCTCGTGGACTGTGTAGGCTTTGGATCGCCGCACTATGCAGCGTGCCTCATTTTGGTCCTCGGGGAGTTCCTGCCTAGTAAGGTAGGCGAGGAATGGTTCTGTCCACGGGGTGATGACGACCATTATTACGTGGGCTGAAGGTGTTATTTCATTGGCAGAGCCTCTGATTGTGTCAGAATGGTCGGTGTCGGGCAGTGCGGTTGGGTCCGGGCTGTTATTGTTTGGCTCCCCTTCCCATGCTATGGATGGCTTGAATAGCCTTTCCAAGAAGATGTTGGGGGGGACCACATCGCGTTTTGCGCCGATGCGTGCCAGGACATCTGCCGCCTAATTACTTTCCCGGGCTATATGGTGAAATTCAAGCCCCTCGAACCGAGCTGACATTTTTAGGACGGCGTTGTGGTAAGCTGCCATTTTTGGATCCTTGGCATCGAAGTCTCCATTTATTTGGGATATTGCGAGGTTCGAGTCCCCGTGCACCTCTAGGCGTTGGATGCTCATGGATACTGCCATCCGGAGACCATGTAAAAGGGCCTCATATTCGGCTGCATTGTTGGAGTCATTGTACATAATCTGTAGTATGTATTGAACTATGTCTCCTGTGGGGGACGTCAAAACGACGCCAGCCCCCAGTCCGGCCAACATCTTGGAGCCGTCGAAATGCATGATCCAATTTGAATATGTGCCTTACTCTTTAGGGAGTTCGGCCTCCGTCCATTCTGCGACGAAGTCGGCCAAGAATTGTGACTTGATGGCTCGTCGTGGCTTATAAGTTATGTCGAACGGGAGGAGCTCGATGGCCCATTTGGCAATCCGACCCGTTGCGTCATGGTTGTTTATAATATCGTTAAGTGGTACTTCCGAGGCTACTGTTATTGAACACTCTTGAAAGTAGTGTCGGAGCTTCCAGGATGCCATGAATACCGCATACGCAATCTTTTGATAATGCGGGTACCGTGATTTGCAGGGAGTGAGGACAGTGGACACATAATGGACTGGCTTTTGAATGGGGAATTTGTGTCCGTCCGCTTCTCATTCGACGACGAGCACTGCACTTACAACCTGATGTGTTGCTGCAATGTATAATAGCATTGGTTCGCCAATGTCTGGCGCGGCCAGGACTGGGTTTGTTGCCAGTATGGCTTTTATTTCGTCGAGTCTGGCCGTGGCTGCGTCCGTCCATTTGAAGTGTTCGGTGCACCGAAGGAGGCGGTAAAGGGGTAGGGCCTTTTCTCCCAAGTGGGAGATAAAGCGGCTTAGAGCCACCACGCATCCGGTTAACTTTTGTATTTGTTTGAGGTCCTTTGGGATATCCAGTAGCGACATAGCTCGGATCTTGGCTGGATTTGCTTCAATTCCTCTACCGGATACAATGAAGCCCAAGAGCTTTCCCGCTGGAACGCCGAAAACGCATTTTTCCGGGTTGAGCTTGATGTCGTATGTTCAGAGGTTATCAAATGTGAGCCTCAAGTCGTCTACTAGATATTCAACATGTCTTGGTTTGGCGACCACATCATCTACATATGCCTCCATTGTTTTGCCGATCTGGCTTGCTAGACATGTCTGAATCATGCGTTGATATGTTGCGCCGGTGTTTTTGAGCCCGAAGGGCATCGTGTTGAAGCAGAATGGCCCGTATGGTGTGATAAATGCCATTGCGGCTTGGTTTGGTTCTGCCATCTTGATTTGATGTAGCCAGAATATGCGTCGAGGAAACACAATGAATCATGTCCTGCGGTAGCGTCGATAATTTGGTCGATGCAGGGGAGGGGGAAGGGATCCTTTGGGCAAGCCTTGTTAAGGTCTTTGAAATCAACACACAGGCGCCAGGATTTTTCCTTCTTTGGTACCATCACCAGGTTTGCTAGCCAGTCCGGATGTTTTATATCTCTAATGAATCCGGCCTCCAATAGCTTTGCTAGCTCCTCTCCCATGGCCTGTCTCTTAGGTTTGGAAAAACACCGAAGAGCCTGTTTGACAGGTTTGAATACTGTTTGGATATTTAGGCTGTGCTCGGCCAGCCTGCGTGGGATTCCTGGCATGTCTGAAGGGTGCCAGGTGAAAATGTCCCAGTTCTCTCGTAGGAACTCTCGGAATGCAGCGTCGACATCAGGGTTTAACTATGCCCCGATGGAAGCTGTTTTATTGGGGGTCCATTGGATGGACTTGGAATTTGACTATTTCGTCCGCCGGTTTAAAGGAGGTGGACTTGGATCTTTTGTCAAGTACCACATCGTCCCTATTCACCGTAGAGCGCAGCGCAGTCAGCTCCTCAGCCGCTAGGGCTTTGGATAGTGCCTCGAGGGCCAGTGCGGCTGTCTTGTTTTCGGTGCGGAGTGCTATGTCCGGATCACTAGCGAGAGTGATTGTTGACACCTGATTTTGGCAAGATACAAAGTGAAAGGGTTTTCAACATGAGAAATTTCATATCGCCGAGTGGAATAACTTTGATGTTTAGGCTATCGACATTTGACCTCATCTCAGTGGCCGAAGCTGTACTCCGAGTGACAAAATTTAATATTCTGAGTGCTTTTCGGCCGATTACGTCCTCAATATGACCTCAGATGAAGGAGTGCTCTAAAGGAATTGTCTTCGTCTCGTCGAGACAGTCGATTTTCATATATAAATCATCTCAATCCGAGTTCATATGCAAAAGTTATAGTCGATATGGTCTGGACAGGTCAGAGACCAAAATATTACGCTTGACACCAGACACATGTTGATAAGTGTCTGACGCAATGCATGAGCAATTCGGCCTTCAAGACGGCCTTGAATTGAAAAACCTTCAACACGCAAAAGTTTCGTCTCGTCGAGCCGATCGATTTTCATATATAATTCGTCTCAATCCGAGGTCGTATGAGACTTGGAGAGACAAATCAAGATCAGGCTATGTTTTTGGTCGAGTGAAAAACCTACCATCCGAGTGAAAACTCACCGGTCGAGTGAAAACCTACCGATCGAGTAAAAGGTCGAGTGAAAACCTACCGATCGAGTAAAAGGTCAAGTGAAAACCTACCGATCGAGTAAAAGGTCGAGTGAAAACCTACCGATCGAGTAAAAGGTCGAAAGCCTACCGATGAGTAAAAGGTCGAGTGAAAACCTACCGATCGAGTAAAAAGTCGAGTGAAAACCTACCGATCGAGTAAAAGGTCGATTGAGTAAAAGGTCGAGTGAAAATTGGTCGATCAAGTAAAAGATTGTCTTCCGACTGAAAATGTGGTCATCATCCGAGTGAAAGATTGTCTTCCGAGTGAAAGTATAGTCATCCGAGTGAAAAGGTCCAGTCGAGTGAAAGACTCTAATATCCGAGTGGATGAGCTCAAATCCGAGTGAAACTGAACATGTGCCCAAAAGTTTATCAAGATAATCTCGGATGAAGAAGTGTTCAATACAGAAGTTGTGCGTATCATCAAGACGGTAAACTTTGGTTTTGGAGTCATCGTCATCAGAGATAGTATATGACCTGCAAATTCACTACAACACTCGGATAATTCAGTCTACCGCAAGACCGAGTCCGACTGGAAGGTAAAAACGACCTCGAAAAGTATTCAAGATGGCTTTATTTGAAAAAGTGGTCAACATGAGAGTTGTTCGTATCGTCGAGGCGCACAAGTTTGATGTTTGGGCCATCTTGATCGGAGGTCATATGGAGGCTCGGCGGCCTGCACAAGGAGGAAGACAGAAGTTGGGCCAGATTCAGACTGAATCCGAGTTGGAATAGAACTAGGACTCTAGGACGCGAATTGATGTAATTTTTCTTGTAAGGAAAGCCTAGATGAATCCTTTACTTGTACGGAAAGTCCAGCCGCCTCTTATATATGTTGGGGGTGACGGCCGATTGAACAACACACAATCGAACAAATCAATATACTACTTTTTCCTGTCTACTTTTTATCTCTCCACCGTTTTTCTCTCTCGTTCTTCGCTGTTCTTCGTGTTTGAGAGCTGCGAATCCCGAGGCTCTAGGGGCGAGCGAATCGACCTAGGGCAGCCCATAGCCGCCGCAATCCCTGACGGGGTCCCTCCCGGGTGCGCGGGGTTTCGGGTCTGCAAAAGCACCCGCCGACTGTCTTGCGTATCGCGCTGTTGGTCGGGTCTCCTTCGACGTGAGCTGCGGTGCATCACCCCCGGCGTCGAGGGTACACGTGACGTGTTCGTGTGTCAACACACTTTTTGGCGACTCCGCTGGGGAAGAGGATCAATCATCATCATCCACCATGTCCGATCTTCCCAAGCCATCCGAGGTAGACGCCGATAACATCATTAAGCCCAGTCTTGATGAGATATCGGCTGATCATCGCCAAGTCTATGAGGAGTACAAGAAGGCGCGCGAAGAGAAGGATTTGCAGGAGTTCCTTGCAAAGTTCAAGAAGGATCGCCAAGGCAACATCACTCCGATTGAAGAAATCAAGTTCCCTCCTCTTCAAGCCGAGCAGGTTAAACCTTCTGTGAGTACTACCTTTTCTCCTGAGCAGTGGGCTGAGATTGAAAGTCGTATTGCTGATGGTAACAATCTAGTCTATCAAACTTTCATAGAAAATACTAATGCTCAGAAGAATACATCTCAATCGACTAGTGGTAATTATGGTGTAGCTGCTAGTGTGCAAAACCCTAATCAGGCTTTACCTATTGCATCGGCGCCTCCCGTGCCGATGGCTTATTATCCTACCCAAACAAATCAGATTGTGGCTGCACCCATTAATCCTATTATGAGCATGCCAGGTTCGGTGGCAACGCCGAACCCAACCTTACCTACAGCTACAACCACTCGACCACTAGCAAATTATGGGTCGACATACCTGCCACAATTCCTACCTACAGCTAGTAATCATACTCCTCCTATGCCACTACCACAAGCTTCATCGTCCAGTATGGATGATGGTCTAGCTAATCTTAGAGAGGAGATGGCTAAGATGCTTCGAGAGAATTTTGGGGTTGAGTTACCTCGGAATCGGATTTACCAAAAGCCGTACACCGAGTACTTTGATGCCATCCAGTGCCCTCCAGGATATAAAATTCCAGATTTTGTTAAGTTCAATGGAGAGGGCACAAAAACCACATGGGAGCATGTTAGTCAATACTTAGCACAATTAGGTGAAGCAGGTTCACTAAATGAGTTGAAAGTGCGTTTATTTCCTTTATCATTAACTGGTACCGCATTTTCATGGTTTTCTTCTTTACCACATGGTTCCATTCGAGTTTGGTCGCAGCTAGAGCAGAAATTTCATGATCACTTTTACAGCGGCGACAATGAGCTCAAGTTGTCACATCTAACATCGGTTAAACAGAAGCATGATGAATCGGTCTCCGATTACGTCAAGAGATTCAGAGAAACGAAAAACCGATGTTTTAGTTTGGTGATAACTGAGAGAGACTTGGCAGACCTAGTGCTGAGTGGTTTGAGAACTCCCATTAGAGAAAAGTTAGAAGGCTATGAGTTCTTAAATATTAACCAAGTCTTACAAAGGGCTTTGGCTCAGGAAAGCCGAAGCAAAGATCTCAAAGAAGTGCATAGATACAAAGCCGATCGTCCAAAGATGAATATGGTGGAATATGATAGTGATCACTCGGACGATGAGGGTGATGTTTTTGCTACTGAATTTGTTTGGCCATCTAAGTCCAAACCCTTTACTTGCAATGATCTGAAACCGATTCATAAGAATCGTGATGAAGATATGAAGTTTACTTTTAACATTGCTAAGTGTGATAGAATATTTGATACTTTGCTGCAGGCTAAGATTATTAGAATATCTCATACTTTATCGCCGTTTGAAGAGCTGAAACGGCGTGCTTATTGCAAATATCATAATTCTTTTTCTCATGCTACTAACGATTGCAATGTTTTTCGACGACAGATACAATCGGCCATTAATGATGGACGATTGAACTTTTCTGAGATGCAAGTTGATAAACAGCCCTATCCAATGAACACAATGGATTTAGAAGGGAAGAAGCTGCTCATTCGGCCGGAGGTAGCCGAATCTGCTAATAAAGCTAATGTCATTGTTGGTGAGCCCAGGAAAGACAAGGAGGGTGACAAGGTCTTGGGGAGACATGTTGTGCTTGATAAGCAACCCGATGGCAAGGAAGTGATCAAGATCACCATCAAGAATCCTACACTCGGGGGGCAAACACAGGTGCAGCAGGACACTCGAGTTAAATTTGTCAAGCCTAAGAGTCCAGAAGTTGGCAAATGGAAGAGGAATGAAGCTAAAGTACAACGCAAGCGGATCAAGCCAACTTTTGATATGTTGCTGTCCAAATATGCTAATCAGTCGGCTGGTTCCAGCTCTAACCGGCCACCACACTTGAAGCGACCAAGGTCACCATCGAATGATATGTTCAGTCAGTATGTGAAACCGAGTGGACCAAGGGCGCAGTTTTCAGAAGAGCGGAGGCAATCTGTGTGGAATCGACTTGATTACTCATATAATGGTCGACTGAACATCGGTGACTATCAGTCGGCTGGTCAAAATATGCAACCGAGTGGAAAATATCCTAGTGTAAGAATGCACCCTGGTGGAAGCTATCCAAGTGAGAAAATGTGGCCAAGTAGATTCCATCCGACTGAGTTCCATCCGAGTGGATACCATCCGAGTGACATCAATCCGAGTGGATTCCATCCAAGTAAAAAGGTGCGCCCGAGTGGAAATTTCATGCATCTGGAAAGTCGGAAAGAATGGCGTGTTAAGTCACCGAGTGTTGCAGCAGTTGAGTTGGGAAAAGGCAAGGAGAAAATGGATGTCGACTCACTTATCTTGGGCACCGAAACATTTGCCATACAGCAGCCTATTGTGCATAGCAATCCGACTGAGCCGATACTTTCTATCGAGCCAAAGCACTCGGCTAATGACCATGAAGCAAGCACCAGCCGAGTAAAAACGAGAGATCCTAAATACACTCAGCCAAAGTGGTGTCCTCCAGGGCTAACAAAGACACAGAAGAGGAAACTACAGAGGTTAAGGAGTCAAGAGATGGCAGAACAGGAGGCCGAGAAGCAAAGAGATAAGTTGTTCAATGACACTCGGCCCATGGTTCCAGCAAAACAAGTGTGGAGGCCAAAACAAATACAAGATACATCAGCTTCTACATCTATCACAGAAGTGCCTACACCATCCAAAGAGGACGATGCGACAGCTATTACATCGTCTGCAACACTTCTTACTTCTCCTTCACTCGACCAGATTTCAGAATCGGTCGATCCGCTTGAAGAAGAGGCTGATATGGTGGACTATGAATCTACACCGGTTCATGAAGGTATGGATATCAATATGGTGTATTACTTACCTGCTGAGTTTCGTGCTGTAGATGAGGAAGGGGAAGTTGCTCAGCTGGATTTTGGTCCTAAAAATGCAATATTCGAGAAGCCAAAAGAACCAGTAAAGCATCTGAAACCATTATATCTCAGAGGTCATATCAATGGGTCGCCGCTCACTCGGATGCTTGTTGATGGTGGTGCTGTGGTAAATCTTATGCCCTATTCGGTCTTCAAGAAATTGGGTTTGCCTGATGAAGAATTGATCAAGACCAATATGGTGCTCAACGGGTTTGAAGGTAAAGAGAAAACTGAAGCCAAAGGTGTAATGTATGTGGAGCTTACAGTCGGAAGCAAAACTTTGGCTACTGCATTCTTTGTCGCTGAGGTGCAAGGTAACTACAATGTTATACTAGGCCGTGATTGGGTTCATGCAAACCAGTGCGTGCCGTCCACTATGCACCAGTTTTTGATTCAGTGGGTTGATGATGAAGTGGAAGTCATTCATGCGGATAACTCGGTCTGTGTTGCTTTGGCCGATGCATCGGTGGATTGGCAACATCCCAATGCTACTTGCTTGACGGGACGTGACTTATCAGAGTTTGATTTTCTCAGCGCGACCAAGAATGGTTTTGTGCCCGTGTCTTTAAAGCCGACTAAATGCAATCGGCTCCAAGGTATGATATGTTTAAATGGATCCTATTTCCGAGTGGTTACAAAAACGTCTTGCAAAATATCGGTCCAGCGAGAACGATATGTATGAGTCTATTGAGGAGTTGGATGACATGGATAAACTTGGACAAGGTTTTACATCGGCCGATCCGTTAGAAGAGGTAGATATCGGAGACGGATCAGTCAGTCGACCGACATTTATAAACAAAAATTTGAAAGCCGATTGTAAAGCTAAATTAATCGAGCTATTGAAAGAATATGTTTGTTGCTTTGCATGGGAATATCATGAGATGCCAGGGTTGAGCCGAGAGCTAGTGGAGCATCGGTTGCCTATAAAGGCCGGTTTTAGACCTTATAAACAGTCGGCCAGAAAGTTTAATCCGAAAACATATGACCGGATCAAGGAAGAGATCGGTCGACTGCTTGAAGCTAAATTCATTCGACCTTGCAGGTATGCCGAGTGGATTTCTAACATTGTCCCAGTGGAGAAGAAGGGATCCGGCAAGTTGAGGGTGTGCATTGACTTCAGAGATGTGAATAGGGCTACACCCAAAGATGAGTATCCCATGCCAATAGCCGATATGCTTATTAATGATGCTTCTGGACATAAGGTTATTAGCTTTCTAGATGGTAATGTCGGATACAATCAAATTTTTATGGCCGAAGAGGACATGTACAAAACAGCTTTCCGGTGTCCTGGTTTCCTTGGTTTATTCGAGTGGACAGTGATGACATTCGGATTGAAAAATGCTGGGGCCACATATCAAAGGGCTATGAATTTGATTTTTCATGATTTACTCGGTGTCATACTTGAAGTTTATATTGATGATATTGTTGTCAAATCGGATGCTTTTGAATCCCACTTGGCCGATTTGCGTTTAGCTTTTGAAAGGATGAAAAAGTATGGACTGAAGATGAATCCTTTGAAGTGTGCATTCGGCGTGTCAGCTGGCAAATTTTTGGGTTTCATTATTCATGAAGATGGCATCGAAATCGATCCCAAAAAGATAGAGGCCATACAGAAAGTGGAGGCTCCGACATGCAAGAAAGATATGCAAAAGTTCCTTGGCAAAGTCAATTATTTGAGAAGGTTCATAGCTAATCTGTCAGGGAAAGTTGATGCATTTACTCCTATCCTTCGGTTAAAGAATGATGTTGATTTCACTTGGGGGGCAAAACAACAAGAAGCCTTTGATATGATCAAGAATTATTTGTGCACTCCTCCGGTGATGAAAGCACCCAAGCATAGAGAGCCTTTCAAACTTTATATCGCAGCAGAGGAAGGTGTTATTGGTGCTGTTTTGACTCAAGATACCGAAGGAAAAGAGCATGCCATTACATATTTGAGCAGACGTTTATTGGACGCCGAGACAAGGTATACAAACTATGTCTATGCTTATATTACGCTTGCACAAAATTGAGACATTACCTAGTGCCGAGTGCTTGTGTAGTAGCTTGTCAAACCGATGTCATTAAGTACATGTTGCATAGGCCAATTCTTAGTGGTAGAATTGGCAAGTGGGCTTATACTTTGATTGAGTATGATTTGGCTTATGAATCTCTAAAATCCATGAAAGGCCAAATTGTTGCTAATTTCATTGTTGAACATCGGATTAATGACAAGCATGATGTTGATATGAACCTTGTTTCATTAGTGCCATGGAGATTGTATTTTGATGGTTCAGTTTGTAGCAATGGCCAAGGTGTTGGTATTGTTTATATATCTCCTCATTGTGCTGTTTTTGAAGCCTCATGCCGCTTAGAATATTTTTGCACAAACAATCAAGCCGAATATGAAGCATTGTTATTCGGTCTAGAGATGTTACTTGCTATAGGTGTTACACATATTGAGGCTTACGGTGATTCGTTACTAGTAGTGCAGCAAATATCTAGAATCTTTCAGTGTTTTGACGAATCACTTAATGTTTATCTTGATAAATGTCTAGATATAATTTCTACTTTGGATTGTTTTAGCATTGCACATATATCTAGACATGACAACTGGAAAGCAAATGAGTTGGCACAGCAAGCATCTGGATATCATGTTGATCATGGCATGTTTCATATCTCTCAAAGACCAATGTCTTGTCTTGCCAATATGGGAGAGGCTGAACCTGAACCCACTGATTCGGCCATTAACAAAAAATCTAGTGCAGGTGATAATTCCGACTGGAGAAAGCCTATTGTTGATTACTTGTGCAATCCGAGTGAAAGGGTGGACAGGGCTGTTCGGCGTATGGCTTTCAAATATACAATGAGAGATGATGGTCTTTATCGCCGAACAGTCGATGATGTTCTTCTAAAGTGTTTAGATGAGGACCAGGCAAGAGTTGCTATGGGAGAAGTGCATGAAGGTATTTGTGGCACTCATCAGTCGGCTCCCAAAATGAAATGGTTATTGCGACGTGCTGGGTTTTATTGGC